>NW_026556894.1:0-30226 GCF_029017545.1 Prosopis cineraria
ATGCAGATCTGTCAACAGAATCCCCGGAAATGGAAATTCTAAAACAAAAGAATCGAGAGTTCTCTTACTCACATGTTCTAGATATCACTGACAATCTCAAAATGCTTTGTTCGGGAAAGTTTACCTTGGTACTTTGGAAGATGGTTCTCAAGTTTGCAGTCAATTTACTTTTCCATCATCAAAGCAAGGATACAAGAATTTCAATCTGAGATTAGACATGAAAGTCATATATATCATGATTTTGAAAGCTTCATATATACGTACCCATACAAACGTATATGCAAATTGGGTACGAGATCAATCTTCTTAAGTTATGATGGAGCAAACTCTTGATTTTTGCAGGCTCAACTCCTAACGGTTATTCATCATAGAAACTTATTTTCACTTGTTGGGTATTGTCATGAGAACAACATAAAGGCATTGATTTATGAATATGTGGATAATGGGGACGTTCGCCAACTCTTAGGTATGCCATATCTTGTGCTTAAAACTTTGCAATATCATTGACAGTGAATTTCTCTTGTGGTTTTCATGTTCACATAGAATTTTATATGGTTTAGTAAAAACTCTTTTATTGAACACAAAAGGAAGATATAGTACAATGTATTTGGACTCAAACTACTCATTCAGTTGATCAGTTGATCTTGTTTATCAAACACTATTAGTAGTTGTATGATTATATGTGATTTTATATTGAAATCCCTGTTGAGAGACGTGTGTATGTTTTTCAGAGAAGAACTCAAATGTTTTGAAGTGGAATCAGAGACTTCAAGTTGCAATTGACACTGCAAAAGGTGACAAATTAAAATATTATACTATTGATGTATCTTGCTTAATTATTAATATATTAGTTATTTTCTATCTTAAATAATAATTTGGTGGAGTTGGATGCAGGATTGGAATATCCTCATACTGGTCCATACTCCTATAATTCATAGAGACTTAAAACCGTCCAACATTTATTAAATAAATTTATGGTAGCCAAGATTGTTAATTTTGAACTATCCAGAGCCTTTACAAATGAAGGAGATTCCTCTATCAACTCAAACTGCTAGTACTACGTCGGGTTTATATCGGTCCTAAGTAAGTTGTTTCTATCATATCAATTAAAACCATTAACAATATTTGCTCAATAACTACAAAAGACAAAATACTATTTAGTTTTCAATTCATTTACAAGTACTATTTTAAAACCAATATATTATACCAACAAAATAATCTAGTTAACCTACTTTAATTGTTATCCCTTGTGTAGATTCCAATGATCTGGACAACTAAATAAGAAAAGTGATATTTATAGTTTTGAAATGATTCTTCTTCAGCTACTAATTGGCCGCCTCCAATAAAGAGATCAGGTCCCAGGAATATACTTTCATTCTTGATTGGGTTCAACCTAAAATTGAATGCGGAGATATTCAAGGCATTGTTGATCCAAGATTAGCTGGAGAATTCAATGTTACATCAACATGGAAAGCTATTGAAGTAGCAATGTCATGTGTCCTACCAACACCATCTCAAAGGCCAGAAATAAGTTATGTATTGCAAGAACTATAAAAATGTTTAGCTTTGGAGATGGATCATGCAAGAATAGATAACACTATGCCAAGCAGCAATTCACTTGATTATAGTGTGAATAATGAATCAATGACTACTCTCTTTGCTAGGTAGTCACACTCTTTCTACTAAACAATACCAAACTTAAGCTTGTACATTATCTAGTGGGATAAGGCTTGGACCTTGTGAAGAGAGGCAAGAGGAAAACCATAGAGAAACATTCATGATTGTTGAACAAAACTTCTTAATTATTATAATAGTATCATGCAATCCATGTAACCGAGTATTCAAATAAAACTTCTTATTGATGTTGTATGCTTGTATATTACACATTATATACAAAACTCTCCTCTTTGAATGATTATGGTCAAAAGATTGTCTACCCTGATTACAAGTTTTTTGAAGCCTTTTTAACACAATTTTGAGACTCATTTGAAGTAGTTAAGAGGAAGCTCGGACGACGCATGAGATTTGGCTCTGAATCATGACTCTTCGGTGCTCATGAACGAGGAAGACAGAACGACAATGGAGCATGCACAGTGCTCTGGCATGGACCTTTAGTGACGGCCTGGATTGTGGCGTTGACGGTGTTGACTTCAAAGAGATAAGGGAGAGGGAGGAAGAGATGATGATTTTTTTTTTTTTTTTTGGGAGGGGGGCTGTCAAAAGATATCTGATTGTGGGGCGGGGGGTTTAATTAATATTCATTTCCTTTTTAACCGAAAAAAAAAAACTTATTACATATGGAAGCGCTCCACTATGTCAATTGTCCTGTAGGCTATTGTTTTTATTTTATAAATTCTTTTTTTTTATATTTTTAACTGAGTTCTATGGGACTGCTTACCAGAAAGCGCTCCATTAGACTTATTATTTTTTATTTGTTTACTTTTTTTTAATCCTACAGAAATGCTTTTATTTAGCATAAGTGCTCCCATAAACTTATTAATTTATTTTAATATCTTTAGGAGTGCTTATATGAATAAACACTTCTGTATGATGTAGTTTTCGTGGCGCTGTCACTGACAAGCACTCGAAAAGGTTTTGTATTATTTTTTTGGGAACACTTTTTATTAAAGCACTCTAAAATGAATGTTCCATAAACATATTTTGTAGTAGTTAATAAAAAGCATATGACATGGGAGCGATTACAGGACCGAGAAATTCGTAAATGTAAATTCATATATTTAATCTTTTAAAATTATCGATGTTATTATTGTTTCATATTAAATATGTCCAAAAAAAATTTTCTTGCTGTAAATGCTATATAGAGAGAATCACAATACACCATGCAAACCCATATCAATCAAATATCAATGATCAGTGTGGAGCCACACTTGCTCGAGGGGTGCATTATTTGGGGGAAATTATAAGTGGGGTGTGTAAATTTTTCACTACTCACTCTTAATACTTCGCACCTTTTAAATTAAATAAAAAACATTTGGATTCAAAAACTCAATAAATATGTAATATTTTAATAATCTAAATAAGATATAAAAAGTATATGTACAATAATAGACCATATCAACCTATTTAATATAATTTTGAAAATGAAAAATGATCAATCTATTAATGTAACTACAATTTTAGTTTTAGGACAATTATTATTTTAAAAATTATTAAATTAATTTGCACCCTTGGCTCCAGTACTCCACCATTGTCAGGGATGAGAACTCAAACAGAAATTCATAAAAGGTTTCCCGCGTTTCGAATACATACGTACATATTTTCACTTAACAAATAGTCCATGGAGTCCCAAATTTGACCTCAAAAATAATAATCATGCATAATTTTATATTCCTAGTGTTTTATTAATTTATAATAGCAAAAACATAATATTTGATCTCTATAATTTTATTGAATTTTACTTTTAGTCTCTGTAGTTTTTTTTTCAGTGTTTTTAGTCTTTACAAGAACTAAAACCACTGAAAAAATAAAAATTATAAGGACCTAAAAAACAAAGGTCATTCAATTTTTTTGAAATCATAGAAACTAAAAACACTAAAAAGGAACTAAAAACAAAACCTGATAAAACTATAAGGATCAAAAATTATGCTTTCTCTTTATAATATTATAATGTGTGTGTAACTAGTTTTTTTTTTTTTTGGCTATGCATATAATAAATAATAATGCAAAAGATGTACCGAACTCTAATCCTCCTAGATTTTGCATCAAGGTAGATGATACTGTAGGGCCTAAAGCATTTGTGTTGATCTTAGATTTCATTGGATCTATATATGTACTGTTTGTCTTCATGAGTTTGTGTTGATCTTTAGGAATGTGTTTTTGTAGCTTATTTTGTGGAGATTTTCTTATGCTTCATGGTTCATAAATTCATTAATCTTGTAGTTAATTGGAAGCTTATCTGGAACAAATTTAGAAAGCTCATTGATGAATGATGAGAAAGGACTTGGTAACGAATTTAGGCCAACTCATTGAATACAAATATAGAAGTATTTAAATTAGCTCTCCAAGTACCTGTCGCATGATATGGTGTGTATGTGTGTGATTTTGTGCTTTGATTTAATACAAAATTATAATTAATCATTTTATATTTTAAATAATAAAATAGAATGGTTTCTTTGTAAACTTTTTTTAAAAAAGGAGAAAACCACTCTCAAGTCTCACACAAAATAAAAAAATAATTCAAAATAGTCTTATAAAATTATTTTGAAGTCTCATGCTTTTCACTGAAGTTGCTAATCAGTGCTGGATATCATTAATGCTTAGTAATCAACGGCACAGCTCCATTAACAATTTCCAATTATTGATTGACAACTTTAATATAATAAATTAATATTTTTTATAAATGACATGAGACTTCGAGTTCAAAGTAATTTTATAACTTGTCAAGTCAATCAAATTGACTCGTGAGTTTGGCAATGATATTTTAAAATAATTTTATTAATTTATGATACTTCTTATATTTAAATTCTTATGTAAGATTTAAGAATGACTTTTAAAAAATTATACTTCAAAGCATATACTTTAGTTCGATTTCTAACCTTATTAAGAATATTCTATTAGAGTCTCACTCTCATCCTTTTACTTTCTACTTAACATTAGGCTTTAAAATCTTTTAAAAAAAACATGGCTTTGCAATAACATGCAAATTCAGATTCTCTAAATTTATTTTTGTCATAGTGTCTCAATTTTAAGCTTTGATTGTTAAATCAATATCCAGGACATTAACAAATTTATTAAATAAAACTCAGTTTTGGATAATATTTTTTTCCCCAGTGATCAAGCTGGACTTTGAATTCTCTTACTCATAGCATACCAACATTCTTTTTCTCATATTATTATTATTATTACTGCAACGCATGCTTCTTTTTTAATGTAGCTATCTAACTAAGCCAGATTTATATTAAAGCCCAAAAAAAAAATTAAAATTAGCATTATATTAAGAACTAGAGAGAGTATATAATATTAACCATTTTTCTTTTGTTTTTTTTTTAAGTAGACGGAAAAAGTGTTGGAATATTTATTTATAAATTTACATTACTTAATAAGCCCAAACAGATTAATCTTTATGATCTTGTGTGGACTGTGATTAGTTATTCCCTATCTTTTAATTGATTGAATTAAAGATAATGGAATATATTTTATTTATTTATTTATTATAGCGATTACTGATCTGATCCATATAAACCGATCATTTAATAACTACAAACACACGATAGTTTTCACTTACTCCATTATCTCAAAACTCTCTGCAAATTATGGGGGTTTTGTGGATTGTGCATCTGTCTATACTCGAGATAATTAAGGTATCTCAAGCGCTCATAAATTCTTTAGGTTCGTACAAATTATTCTACTCATTCTTATTTAATATATGAACTGAGATATAAAGTTATCAAAAAGTGTTCATAATTCCCTTTCAAATCACCCAAACGCCATTCCTCCAACATTTTATGTCACTGTAAATCAATTCACACACATTGCACGACGTACCTACTCTCCAATATAACTTGTAGCTCAAAATGTAATGTAAACTAGCATATTCTATTAGCATCGAAAAATCAGACATCAATAACAAATAGCATTCGAGGATGACTAATAAAAAAGGCATGAACTCACATGATGGTGGAACAGCACACAGGATATTAGCTTTCTTTTTTCTCAATTATCACCTCCTTTGACTTGGTTACCAACGTTCAACATGCAGAGGGAAAATGGAAGTTTCTGGTTTGGCTATCCACATTCAGCATGCAGAGGGAAGATGGAAAGCAGATAGGAAAAGGTAACTATAAGGCTAATCATCTCCGTACAGGCGGTACTACGCCCCTACCAGGAGCTGCTCCGCGGCCTGCAGCTTGAGCCTGCACAAACAACATCTATATGATCAATCATCAATATATATACTCCCCTGGTTCTATTGTTAGTCACATTCTAAAAATTCTTCTCAGTCCTTTATGTAAGTCATTCTCCCTTGTTTTTTGTAATCTTTGATGCCCAATTCTGAAAATACCCTCCTGCAAATTCTTAAAAAAAAGTGTAATATTTCAATTCCAAAGAAAATTCTTCTCGCAAATTCTTCTAAAAAGAAAGGTAAGACAATTTATTACTTCAACTATCTTGCCTTGATTTTGATGAGTTAGTTAAAAATGACTTATATAAAGGATGGGGGATAGTATATATCATCATGGAATAAATTAAGAATAATGTGACTCATTCTTTACACTTTGTGTAACGCATAGAAAAACATGTCGAGTTTGGAATTAAAACACATCTATCATGGATACGGCCAAAAGGAAAGCCTAAGAATGCAAGTGTAAATACCTTTGCTCGCATTGCAACTGCTCTGCCCCTACCAACTCCAAGTGATGCACCCTTGCCCTGCACGAGATTCAAGAAGCAAAAATCACACTCTAACATATATACAACATGAGTCTTTTATCCCTAAAAGATATCAAAGTTACCTTAATTCTAGCATCCAAACGCTTAAACATAGGAGCATTCTTCAGCATGTCTGGTATGACCATAAACCTGTCAAAATGCCCAAGCCACAGCAATTCAGAGCACTTGCAATTCCCATACAGAAATGTAAAATCTTCTTTAGAATACAAATTTTATCCAATCAAGCACCGAAGGTATAGTTCATACCTGACTTTGCTTCCTCGAATGAATACATGTTCAAGTTGGGATGTTTTTCCATCCTGAGGAATGTGTGGCAATCATCAACAATAAAATGAAGTTCAGTGTACATTTAAATTAAACAAATTAATAATTAATATTAATAAACATGATTAAAAGTTGAAATTGGTGACAAGGAACCACTATACAAATTTTCAAATTCAATTGCACTTTCTTAGGCCCCTCCTATTTTCGGTATGAGTACATGCTCAATGGTATAAACAAAACTGGAAAGGCTGCAAGGATACAAAACTGAGGTTGACACTAGGCATGTTCCAAATTAGTACATGTCTGTGCAAAGTCTGAGATAATGTCAGCACAGGAGATCTTTGGTTTGTTTGTCTTTACTCTTTAGAAGACGTCAGCCTCCTAGCGTCCATTTGGCTTTATTGTTTTATTTAGAGGAGCAGGGGAAGAAATAGCATACGGCCTAACAATGTCCTCTGACCTTCATTTTAAATACTAATTATGAAATTGAAATTAGGAACTGGCACATTTCTTAAGCTAAAAATTGTCCAAGATAAACTGTCTAAATTCTAAACCAAAAATGGCAGGTATTGGTTATTGGACACCATGGACTCTATCTTAGAAAATTCACCATGTAGTATGCATGTAATGATATATTTCGAAATTCCAATATATGAAAAAAAAAATTATGCTGAGAAATATTTAAAATCATGTTTACTCCTGTACTAACTAATAATTAACTATCAACACAAACACTCATAGCATATTTATTTGGTTCATTGCCTCCATTCAATTTAAACCCGACTAAATGAAACTAACGTGTCCTGCTCATTAGCTTTCCAACTTCCGCATATGCTCATATTTAACTTAGTGCAACTAAAGACAGCAAAATTCATAGCCAAAATTTCATACAACTTGGATTTTGCTTCTAGCCATGTCCCAGAAAAGGGAAGTGGAAATGCCCGACAAATTACCATGTCGATGATCAACCTTTTAACAGCTTAAATCTTCGTTCTTTTCAGTTGAACCATGTTTATTATAGTCTACTCTGGATTAAATCTAGCCTTCAAGATAATAACATTAACTTGTCTGATAAAAAACCAGCAGGGGATTGGATCGAAATCACATAATTTGAATTATCTTGTACAGCGAAGATATCTCTTCAAAATGCATTGAGTAAACTTTCAAATTTGCTGCCACAGAGTATGGTAGCTCACAGCCATACAGAAGGAACCAAATGACTAGTGATCCCTCAATTACTTCCTATCTTTCCTTCCTAATCCCTCTTTCTGAGGTAACGTATATGTGTTTTTCTTCATAGATGGCGTCTCATATGGTTCAGAAAACTCGACATCAAATTTACTACTAAGGTCAAAATTAACTGATCAGAAATCCAAGCTCTACGCAATTAAAACAAAACCCAAAACCCAAACATACATGAATGACATTGCGGTGACAAGTAATTAAATGCAGAAGTAGAATTACACACTAGTGCGAACGAGAAGTACCTTGGCAGTGTAGGTAATGTTCTCGAGTTGGCAATTCCAGTTGTCTTCACACTCGATCATACTTCCTCTGTAGAGTTCTCCGCTCTTGAGCTCCACGGTGACTACATGACCAGTCGCTTCGTGAAGTAGCTTCACTGGTATTCCCAAGCTCCTGCTCATGGCTTCCCTCTTCACAACTCTGCGCAAAACCCTAATCAACTGAGGAAACTCGCCTTCAGCTTCGCTGCAATACAGCTTCTCTTCGCTCCAATGGATTATTATTAAATTATTAAGTAAACTCTAAAATAAATAAATTTATACTAATTACATTCCATAGCTTTTTAAAAAAAATAAATATTAATTTAAGTTAATTTAAATAGCTATAAGTTTTAAATATAACTCATAATTTAAAATTTGATTTGCATTTGTAACTGTCAACTCATTTGTTTTAAAAATTTTGTTTGGACTTAGCTGTTATTGTTAATTTAATTTTTGAAATTTTATTATTATTCTCTCTTTTAAAAATCACAGGGCCTCTAAAATTTTAAATTTTTATTTTTAAATTTTATTTTTATATTTCAGTTTTTCTCAATATAAATAAATAAATAAATTAAATAAAAGGTCAAAAATAAATAATAGGCTGACATGATGGAACTGGGAGGCTTTCAATTAGATTAATATGTCTGGCAAAAAAAAATTAAATTAATTTGATTGATTAGACAAATAATTAGGAAAAGGGATTTTTAATAAGTTAGGCTTGGTACAAAATTAATGAAAAAATTCCAGAAAAAACAAAAATACATTGAAAATATAATATTAATATCAGCTACAATGTTATAATTTTAAAAATTTTAAAAATAATATAAAGTGATGTTAAAATAGTGTTTTTAAAAGTTTATAATATTGAGAATTAGAAGAAAAAAGAATAAGATAATTTGAACAACAAACCATTTCGTTTTTGTTCTGGCTTTAGATAACCACAAAAAATTTTAAATTTAATTAAACATTCGTAAATTGGCTTGCGTGATAAAGAATTCATGAATCAATATCATTGTCAATCATCAATTCTTACACTCTAATGTGAGGAGTTGACATACTACACTATCAATGAAAGAGAAATTGCAACAAAAAATATGTTTATTTGAAATCAGTAATATCAAATCAAATACTAACAAGTACGTAGTTAAATTAATAAGAAGTTGTACTATCTTAATTAATAATATTAAGTTTAAGTATTGTATATATAATCGTGCTATATGCCTTGGTGAATAATTGATAATTGCAAAATAAAAAAAATTATCAAATCAAGAGTAAAGTCAGGATTTAAAAATAATGAAGGTTAATATTAAAAAACAGATATATTATAATTTTTTTTATAAATTTTAAGAAGATTGAAAATATATAATACCGAAATAATATATAAAAATTTTAAAAAATTAGAGAGGTCACAGCCCCTGCTGATTCCCTCCCTCCGCCACTAGGGGAGAGCATCAGTTAATTCGGTTTGGTTGTGATTAAAGAAAACCGACGAACTGAAATGTAACATTTTTTTGAACCAAACTGAATTTTAATGGTTCGGTTCGGTTATTTATTTCGGTTATTGGGCCTTTTTGTCAACATACTGGGCCTTTGTTTGTCAACAAATTAGGCTTGTCTCCAAAAAAGAACATCATACTAATTAAGAAATAATTTAAAAACACCAGATGTCCCTAACTAAAGTAGAGAAAAAATGATCTGAACTGGTCTAGTAGACTCTATAAAATCTTAATTCTTGAAACCTCAAACAATTATAAAATTAACATGACGAATATAAATAGTGAGGAAAACAAAAGGGATCCCCAAAAACAATAACGTGGACACTGGACAACATAGAAAAGCATATCAAAATAAAGAAATCAAATATAATACTAGTATTTCTAAAAAATATTAATAAAAATAAAAACAATCCTTAATAATATAAATCAATTATAATATTTATAAATATATATAATTAATTTTGATTAATTTGGTTTATTCGATTTTGCAATCTTCAAACCGAACCGAACCATTTAAACTAAAATTTTTCTAAGAAAAAACCGAACCGACCATTTAAACCGAATAAACCAAACCAAATAGATCAAACTCAATTTGGTTCAATTCGGTTTTTGGTTTCGGTTTCGGTTCAGTTTTGCTCACCCCTATCCGCCACTACATCAAATCAAATACTATATAATTAAGTATAAAAAATACATCAACATCATCTTATCTTTATTTTATTTTTTTGGCCAAATTACACTTATTTTATTTTTACTCCTTATCAAAAGTCAACACCAAATTTTGGTGGATGATATCAAAAAAAAAAAATTATAACCAATTCCCTCTTAAAAAAAATTAATCACTAATAAAAATTAATAATAAATTTTATTTAAAAAAATAAGTCATATTTTAATAATAATTTATTTTATATTAATTTTTATCGGTGATTAATTCTTTTAAAGGAAGGCTGATTCTCTCCGAAAAAAAAAAAAAAAACTTTGTGGTTCAATAAAATTCGAATTATCAAAAATAGATATATAAGTAATAAATAAATGAAATGAACCTCTGCTTCATCTTCCCCACTTATCTGGATTTTGCCATTCCGCATTCGCAGTCCGAATCCGTCTTTCCCAATCGGTTAAAGCCATTCTCACACACTATCATTCATATTCCTCCATTTCAAGCAAAGCTGAAACAAAATCTCCATAAGCTCCTTGCTTCATCATCGTTTTCTGTTCAGCGTCTGACAATTTCAATCTCGATTGTTCAAAATCCCCATTTTCTTTTCTGGGTCTGCGATGTTTGGCTCGCTTGTCTTCATGATGGTGCTTGTTTTCATTCGAGGTTAGTTCTCAGCTTTTCTTTCTTACGTTTTTCTGTACCATTTTATGTGGACAATTACGGAGATAGTAGACTGCAACTGAGTAATATCGTAAATGAAGTTCATCTGCTGAAAACTCAAACCAGAAAGTATACACTCTTTGGGGTGGTGTCATAGTGCAGACCCACTTTCCTTCTTTTAGCCCTATGTAGTATGTTCCTTTATTTTTAGCTTAGAGAATTAAATCAATTGCGCAAAGTTGATTATTTTGGATGCAAGAAAAATACCCATTTTAGTTGTGAATTAATTAATTTTGAGCTTTTCAGGCTTTGATACGATCAGTGCCCTGTAATTGCTGTGTTTGACACACTGGACCTTCTTGATAAGATGGGAGTTTTTTAGATACTCATTTTTATTGTATATCTCTTGTGTTGCAAGTAAAACCTGCAAGCTTGTGTTATTTTGATTGAACCCCTTATTGCCATTTATCTTATTGGGATGTCTGTTGAGAGTTTAGCTCACAAACGCTCTGTTCCAATCAAATATTGTTTGCTAAATTGTTCCACGAATATTATTGATATTTGAATTGAAATGTTGCATTTCAGTGAGTTATACAATTTGAGGTTAGTTGGGTTCTCTACTGGTACTGAAAAGATCACACTAGTTAGTAACAAAGTTTTCTGATAGAGCTATTTGTATTGGTGATTTGATCAACCTGCTGTGTAATTCTTGATGATGCAGTACATAAAAACGCATGGACAAAGTTTGTTTTCTTTTCAAATGTATCAAATGATACTAAACAGAACTCAGTTGACGTTAATCTGGAACTAGAGAGAAAGAAAGAGGGTGAGATGGAGAGGAATGTAAGTGAGAATTTTAAGAGGCTTATCTTGAGTCAAAGTAACGCTATAAATGAATTTGCTTCATGATTGTGACAAATTCGGACACTGCTATTTTGACATGGTATTACCAACTTTTAGAACATGTAACCCTGCGCGTTAATCCTGAAAACTGCTTTTTGCAATATCGAAGTGCCTAAGCTAAGCATCTTTAAGATATATCCTGACAAGTCATGTGATATTAACATCATAACTTGTCAATTCATTAGCTTCATCAAGCCTTTTGCAACTGTGAGAGGCTCTAATCAATTGGAGGGAGGGACCGCCAGACCCAGACCTGACTTCTCAGATCTTTGAAGGAAGAAAAGCTCAACAAACGGTATAGATTTGTTCTCCAGGAGGATATCAGGGGAGCCGGTTAACTCAGGATAAGTTCAGCAAGTTTCTATAGAAAAAATGGCTGCTGAAGATAAAAACCTTGTAGAAATATTGGAAGACCTTAATCCCATAGATGTTGCTAAATATATGAACTATGTCAGTGCCCCACAAGCTGGAGCTATAGCTACTTTTTCAGGAACAACACGCGATACGTTTGAAGGCAAAACAGTGTTGGAGTTGAGGTATGAAGCGTATGTACCAATGGCAGTACGATGTTTGAAGTCTCTTTGTTCCTCTGCTAGAGCATCCTGGAATCTGCATTCCATTGCTGTTGCTCATCGTCTAGGCACAGTTCCTGTGGGTGAAACAAGTGTGTTTGTTGCAGTTTCTGCCGTCCACAGAGCTGATGCAATGGAAGCTTGTAGGTTTCTCATAGATGAGCTAAAGGCAACAGTTCCTATTTGGAAGAAGGAGGTTTACACTAATGGTGAGGTTTGGAAGGAGAACTGTGAGTTCATGGATAGAAGGTCTGAGCTTGGTAAAAATGACGAAGATTTTCATGGGAAAGTGAAAGAAATGAAGGAGCATAACAGGAAGCCTTGTTGCAGGCCTAAGGTTCTGGTGAAGGATGAAGGTAACTGAAGATTAATGACAGTATCTGGGGATCAAAGATATGCTTGAGAAACATGTTCTGTTTATTTTTATTTTTTTAATATTCAAATAATACGAGAGGGATGATTGTACTTCTGTACTTTGTTCCTTCTGTTTGCATTGCTATGTTAGCATCAACTTTCTCTGTTTTTAAATACAATACGAAGCAAAAAGCCTAGAGAAAGAAACAAGGTCAACCCTGATCCGTGGGTTCATTGATAAGATCATACTCCATAATAGCTAAACATTTTATGGGAAGTTCTACAAGAAGTTAAAAACACCTATTTGATGGTTAGAAAAGGCGTATTATGTGCAAGCCGATTAGTACAACTGTACAAGTATTAACTTCCTTGAATACAAGGCCATAGAAGTCACACGTAATCATTTTTCTTATATCTTTTGCAACCCCATAGGTGAGGTTTCATCTCTAATGAACCTTCTGAATATTTTCAATCGCTCCCATTGAATTTAAGACATCCCAGTCTTGAGTACTTAGGCAGTCTAATGAATTGAATGGGATGGATTTTTTTTTTTTACGAAAAAATAAAGTCATAGTAATTAATAATTTTGCAGATGTATACACTTCCATTCATGTAACCATGCCACTCTTGACAAAATAGTATTTTCTCATTCTTAAATTATAAAACACTTTTAGATAAAATTTTACATATTAATAAACCTTATTAAATACACTTAACAATCTTATCTTTTCAAATAAAAATATAAACTTTTAAAAATACCCATCATTTAATATATTGAAAAGAAAAGGGGTGAAAATTAATTATAGAGAGAGAGTGTGTAAAATTTGAAGCATTTAATGAAACATTAATTCACTTAAAGTGTTTTATATTTTGAGACAGAGAAATCTTTTCAAAAGTATCTTATAATTTATAACGGAAGGAATACATGTACTTTTTGTTAAAAAAACTCAGTAGAGGGGCATTTAAAATAAATAAATAAATAAATAAAGTGCATTGATAATCTAAGAATAACATGGTATTATATTTTGTATGGTATATTAAACAGGCAAGAATTCTCTCCTACTCCTTTCCTATCCTCTTCTCTTCTTTTTCTTTTGTTTAACCATTAGATCATGACTTAAATGGTTTAGATTTTATTTTTTTATAAAATTATTATTAAAATTTTAAATTAGAAAAAAATATATGAATAATAAAATTCAAACTGTTAAAATTTAGCATAAACAATTAAAAAATATAGCAAAAACAAAACAAAACATAATATTTTATAAAACATCAAATCTAAATCATCCAAATTTTGATTTAGTAGTTAAAATTAGGAAGAGGAGGGGAAAAGGATGGGAAGGGAAGAGAGGGGATCCTCTCCCATATTAAACATGATATAATTTAATGGTGAATGGGGGGAAAAAGACTCCACAAATAAAAAGTTCCTTATGACTGTGAATAAAAAAATAATAGAAAATTACATTACGGTGCATTCATTGTGTATGAACGGGATTTTGAAACATCCATATTTTTTAATTTCCATTTACACTATAACGCGGGACTGAATTCTCATGCTTTATACAAAATCTGACATCAAACATAATGTTTATAATTTATTAATAGTGCAATTTTTATAAAATTTATATTCACACATTCTTTTTTCCCCTTTCGACCTCTCTTACAGCACTACATCCAGTAAATTTTTTGTCGTTGACTAAGGCTAGTATCCTCCATCAGTAATAAATACTTAGCTGCTCGTAAGTATTTAAGTCAAGAGAAAATGATAATTAAGCCTTAATTTAAATTAAGTCTTAATTAATTTTAGAATGCTACCAAAGTTCCTTAGTCCTTTAGTAATAATAAGCCTAATAGGGATTTGCAATCTTGGCACCTAATTTTGCAATTTATCGTAATATATTTACAACTTATTTTTTAAATTTTAATAAAGAATATAGATGTTCATCTTTAATGTTGAGAAATATTAAGTTAATAGTTTCAAAAATTTGCAAGTTCTTTGGCTCCTTATTTTACAAATTTATTGTGATACATTTACAATTTGTTTTCTTCATTTTAACAAAGAATACAAATTTGCATCTTTGATATTGAAAAGTATTAAATCTAATAGCTCTAGAGATGTGCAAATTGAATTTTCAATTTTATAACTTTATTGTGATGAATTTATAATTTATTTTTTAAATTTTAATAAAAAACACAAACATTCAAAATTTGAAGTTGAAAAATATTAAATTTGTTACTTACTCTTTGCCTATTGCCTATTTATCAATAAAATAAATAGATCTTCCATTTCTCAATTGTCTATTATTTATTCTTCAATCCTATTAAAATTTGAAAAGTAAGTTGTAAATACATCATAATAAAGTTTTAAAATTAAGAGTTGAACTTTTAAAATTTTAGAGATGTGAGACTTGTTACAACAAAGTTGTTAATGATTTAGTTCTCTTCAGTGCTACTGCTCCCCAACAGGTTAACACCATCAAATGTGTCATGAATAACTTCTGCCAAGCTTCCGAGCATCGAGTCAGCCGAGCAAAAACAAACGTCTTCCTTTCTTGGAATGTTCCTACCAGGGATATAGCTTTATTATGTACTAGCTTAGGTTTCCAACACACTAATAATCTAGGTAAATACTTGGGAGTTCCTTTATTACATGGCAAAGTCACGAAGGACACTTGAAAGTTATTCAGAGGAAAAGATTCAGAGGAAATTGTCTGGATGGAAAGCCAAATCTTTGTCCCTCGCTAGTCCCATTACCCTCACTCAATCTATCCTCTCAGCTATTCCCATGTATGCAATGCAGTCAATCCAAGATCCCCTGCTCAACCTACTCTAGAATTGCCACTTTAATAATGAACTTTATTTGGGGTACTACCACAAAGCAAAGGACGATTCACCTTGTCAATTGGGAAATACTTTGTCAGCCAAAGGAAAATTGAGGTTGCGAGCTAAAGGATCTTGAAACTCTCAATGATGCTTTTCTTATAAAACTTGCATTCTCCATTGCCTCTCAACTGAATCTTTTTTGGATCAAAGTAATTAGAGCAAAGTATAAATAGAAAGACCAGGCAACAATCAAGAAAAGAAAAAGATCCTACTCTTATCTTTGGCAAAGTCTAACCAACATTTGGGATGACGGTGATCTAGGCTTGAAATGGGTCCCTTCTGCCGTGAATGACATTAAGTTTTGGAAAGATTATTGAGTTGGAGATCTAGGGCCACTACACCACCTTGCATTTAGACCTTTATCACCTGCTGATTTGGACAAGCCTATCTTAGACCACTTGAGACAAGATGGATCCTGGAACTGGAATTCATTCCAACATCTCCTCCTGCAGGAGATTCTTCAAGAAATTAATACCATGAACCCCATCCATAATGATCCTAATAAACTGCTATTAGAACCTCATCAGCTTTAGAACTTGCACTGTCTCCTCTACATACTAGCTTTTAGCTTCTGATCAATGGGATGAAGAGAATGTTTTATGGAACTTTGATTGGAACTGGAAGGAAACCCAACAATTTCGTACCTTTTTATGGCTAGCTTTGAGGAACAGATTACTCACCAATGGGGAAAGGCACAGGAGACATATGACCCAAGATACCTCTTGCGAACTATGTAATAGACCCATTGAAGATCATGGCCATGTTCTTTGCAGATGCCCCTTTGCATTAGATTTTTGGAATCTCATTGTCCATGACCATGAACTCCCTAGGTTTATTGCCATACAAACGCATGACTGGCTGATCCACAACCTTCATCCCTGCAACACCTCCTTGGCATGGCGCAGAACTTTTGGACTTATGTATTGGAAGATTTGGCATGCAAGAAATCAACACTTCTTTAACAACGAACACTTTAATCCAGTCAACCTAATCAATGAAGTCATTAGCCCTGCTAATCACACTATCAACACCAAGGATTTCATTGTATTTCCCACTGCCACTTAACTGCATGTGTTTTTGGCATTCTAATGTATTTTGATCTCACTTAAATCTGTTATTTGTAAACTAGATTCCTTTTTGTACATTCCTTTGAGTAATTGAATCCTTTTTCACTCCAAAAAAAAAAAAAAACTCAAATGATCAAAGAACTTTGCTAGCACTCTAAAATTAATTAGAACTTAATTTAAATTAATTGATCTCTTTAGGGCTTAAATGTCATTCTCCCTTCAGTTAAAAGGATAAGCCCTCCTTATTAGGTTTATTTCATACAAAAGTTATAAATCAATCATTTACTTGAAAGATCTGAATTATGATAGCAATTTTTTTCCCTACAAAGGAAGTGGACTCGAGAATGCAGAGAGGAGTTACAAATACAAAAAAACCTGTCATTTCTTCAACTAGCTGCGATGTGGTGTCAAGAACGTATTGGTCAAAATTAATCGACTGTTTTCAGTGGAATTTTACATACCTCACCATTGTTTTGCTAATGAATTGTAAATAGTTCAATAGGCATCCTATGCTAGAACAAAATTGGATAATATCTTGCTACAATCTAGACAAGAACACAGCATTAGTTAAATTAAAATCCTCACGGAAGATTTAATGGCTCGAAACTCTTGTTCTGTAACATTCTTCATAATCCCATCTATCAGTAGGCATCCCTTAGCTTCCATTGTTAATTTAGAAACTTGTCCTGTCTCTTTCTTCTTCTTAACAGTTGAATCATCAAGCAGTGTAAGGTCCAAAGTGGCATCTCTCTTGACACCATGTTTGCTTGGTTTCTGATTCTGAGTCTCCTTCCTATCCAATTCATGAATCTCTTTTCTATCATCAATATGATCAAGCGAAGGAAGATAGCCAGATGACCCTGCAGTGCGGGGCAACATGCCAATCGGGCATGGGTTCCATTCTTTTGCCAAAGTCCATGTCCGAGGCCCGTTGGTGTCGCAATCCGTCAATGATGTTGTTTTACTCTTTGTCACTCGTTGTTTGAACAACTCAAGCTTTCTAGCAGCTCGGCTTATGTATTCCTCCATCTGAAGGAAATTCACTGAAGAAATGGGCAAAGAGCTTTCATCACTGCTTTTGACTGAATTGGACAGAATGACATGAGAGAGCCTTTTAACTTTCTCCATTAAAGAGCTATCATCCATCAATTTTGCAAGGAGAAGGGCTGAATCCACTAGCTGCTTATTGCTTGGAGCTGATATTCGAAGACATTTTCGTACAAGTTCAAGCAAAACATTTTTTGGTACATTTGCTTTAGCAGATAGTACTTCATATAGAATCCCAGCAAGCCATGCAAACAAAGATGCAAGACGATCAATCTGGCAAAATCTTTCCCTACGTGAAGTCCCTAGACATTTCATTTCTGCACAGACGAGAGAAACAAATCAGTGAAGATAAAACTACCTCAACCTTAATCAATAATTAATATTAGGAACAGTTCTATATTAATGCAGAAGATAAACCATATGACTGTGCATGCAACTTTACAATCATTAGGAGCTCTACTATAATTGACCGTACAATCTCACACAAGAAGATGCCTAAACATATAATAACAGTTCAGAAGTGAAAAAATCTGTACCCGTAAAAGTGGCTGAAAGTGAAAAATTACGCTACGCCCATACTGAGCATAACCAAAACATTGTATCTCAAATCAACTCTGATGAACAAGCAAAGGGATCCACAGCTTGAAGCTTATAATAAATTGTGATAAAAGAACATTATAAATTTGACACTATAATGACATAACTCGCCTTGACAATTGACATGCAAAAACTGTGGATCAGAGTAATTGCAAGTATAGAAAGACGAAGGCTATCATCATCTTCGTAAACAAATTCATAATCCAATATGAAACAATTTAAGAATTTCAAAAATTGTTTCTAATAAAAAATGTATCAGATGTCAAAATTTAGGTGCACCCTAAGTATACTGAGAATGAAAGCAAATCCAAGTACCACACAATAATTAATCAATAGATACTGGATGCCACCAAAAAACAAATTGAAAATTGCTGACATGCAAAGCAAGAAGCAATCTACCTTCTTCATATTTCATTGCTTCCTGGGTCTCAATCATAATGAGTACTTCCTTAAAAAGGTTCAGTAGTAACTCTGGCTCCTTATCACAAAATCTGAGTATGACAACCTTCCAATCAGGCAAAATAATATTTATGGTTGGACATGAAACTTGCTCCGTATGCTCTACTAATTCTGAAGAACTCAAGGCTTCCAACAAATACTCCAACAACACACCTACAATCTCTGAGGAGTAGGAAGAATATAACTGAACAAGAGATTTCGATATCTTAGAAACTTGTTTCTTAGAACCTGAAAATAAAAGGATACCACTGCTTAATTCACTTCAGGTTCAGCAGAACTGAGATGAAGTACCATAACAAATTCCAGCCACAATCATTTATTTTGAAGAATAAAATAGGAATATCAATATATCAATATCAACACGTGTAATAAAATCTTTATCAAGTCACATTTTTCAAAAGCCCTGAACAGTGATACACATCCTCAAACTCCTGGCATTGCACAATACAACATGCCTAGTTAGTTATGATAACAAGTTAACTACTTTCTTATTTGGATTCTGAATTAAACAAGAATCAATGTATGAGATATTTAGATAAAGAATTAAAGTAGTGAGGATGGCCATTATCTGAAATTACCAAGTAGCTTCACCTTGTACTTGTGATTCCAATATTTTGGATGACAACTAAAAGTTATCAAAGAAAGTAAATGCATTTATCTTATTGATAATAAAATGCCACTTCCAGATTTTGATATTTGACACTTGCCAGTGATAAGAGTCAAAAGATTATTACAGTCACAACATAATTCATCATGTTTGAAGCTGTTACAGCGAAGATCCAGGTCAGAATAGTGGATGAACCCGGGGGACCAGACCAACAGTTTTACGAGACTTTGAATGTTGGACAAGAATCTGAATGTTGTTAGAATTAAAATCTCATTTAAATGCAGACACTTCCGGCATATTTCTAATGCATGTTACAAATGTCAAAAAGATCTTGAACAATTTTAAGTTCAATTTAACAGAGAAACAGAAGCACGTGCATTAAATGGGCCATACTTATCTCTAATTGTTCCAATTAGTGCCACATATATCATCCCTAACTGTGCCCCATAAAACAAGCATTAAATTTTGGATTATGCATTTACAGTCTGCATGTCTCTAATGTATAGATGATGTAAGGTGGAAGAATTCCTGCAAGCCTTTGAATCAAGAGAGCAATAAGCTGACCAGCATTATGATCTTGATTGAACAAATAAACAATCCATACTTTCTATTTGACTGAAAAACATCATTTTAAAGACAAATGCAGTATGATGCAAAGTATCATAAGGATATAGTACATCCACTTGTACATTATTGCATGCCGAATGGAATTCATCCATGCATTCACAATGATACATGGATTTGTTCAATCCATGTAGCTGACCCCACTTAGTGGGATAAGGCTTGTTATTGTTGTTGTTGTTCAGTTATACATGGTTTTCTTCTTAATCTAAAGGAGACCAAATAAGGAGAAAAGAAGACAATGATATTTAACAAGTGCTTAAAGAAGAGGTTGCTGACAGGGGGGGAAAAATACATGAATCCAATATTAAAAGAATGGAATAAAATTTGGAAAAATAAGAAGGAAGTAGATCATAATTGTTGCTTGTTTCTATTTTTCAATATTTCATTCAAATAACTTCCATCCTCCTTGATTTGCAACAAAAGAAAGAAGTGGGGTCATGATTTTAGGGCAATGGATGGGAGCTGGCAGAAGCAAATGCTGCATATAGATGTATGCCTGGATGACACAGGGAAAGAATTTTCAGCCATCCTAATTTTCGTATTGAAATATAATAGTAGATAAATAAAATGCATACATTCCCGTTACATAAGCTTGACATATATAAATTGCATATCACATCATTAAACACCATACTAAAGTCAATATTTAAAAAGATATGATTTAAACACTAATGTTATAACTTATAAGAGATGAAAATAAATAAATAGATAAATAAATAAAGCTCACGCACGTTTTCCCTCGAGTATTGGACTATTAGACTGGGAACTCTGGTTGCTTTTCAAGCAGAAAGACAGTTCTCGAAGCTTGGATTTGATTTTCTTTCTAACCTTTGCATTTCCATCACGTTCAAAAGGAATTGCCTTGCTCTGAGATTCCCAATAATAAGACTTCAACCAATCAAGTGCCTGAAATTGACAACAACAAAACAACTCACCATCAGTTATAGGCGCAAGGTCACTATTTTCCCTTTAATTTTCAAAAAACAAGCAATTGCATAGAACATGTTGCTGGCAATCTGGTAAATATCTAAAAGCTTTAGAATCTTATATTACATTAACAAGTCCTCCTTATTCTGACATCAACTATCGGCCTTGAAAAGGAAAACCCACTCCAATTGCTTCATATCAAATGAGTACATCAAATCTTCAAACATTATCAATTACACCACCCCATGGACCACACATACTTGACACTGATATGATAATAAGACACACTGAAATAAGCTATACCTTAACTGAGGCACTGCGAAGAAGTTGAAGTGCTGGAAGTCCACGATGTGATCCCTCTAAAGTTGAAGGAATACGTAAGGGGAAAGGCATTTTTCAATATATATGTAAACAAATAATAGTGGGAGACAACTTTGTTTACCATGACGAATATCAATCAGCAACCGTGGAATACCAATTGCCTCAGCAGCAACAGCTATTGACTTCTCTTCTTTCTTACGTGTCTTTTCAATAACACCATTGACAAGCCTTCAACAAACAAGGTTGTGCATTAAAGGGTCACATATAACACAAGTGCTTGCTGATACTTTTCCTGAAAGTAAACAGCTGCTCATACTAAAGATGAAAAGATAGCAAAAAGGCCCAGATCTGAGATTCTAAATCTCATGACATGGCAAAGTTTCTTGAAAGGCCCTCAAAATATCTTCTAATAGTCTCCAGTGACCACACAATCATGTCCCATGATCTTGAGCGACATTAACTCATTAATTAATTTTTCAAAACAGTGCAAGTACAAATAGATTACTAAAAAACCTTTTTTTTCTTTTTTTTGCCAGATACTAAAAATCTTGTAAATCACTTGATCTTGTACATTGTACTGGTGCTATGGATGTATTTCGAAGGGTTATAAGAAAAACTTCATATTTGAAAAAATTGAAAGAAAACCTTACCTAATGATTGCCATGCAATACAAATGAGCAAGCATTTTCTCTGAAAGAGAAGTATCTCTACACCGATCCTCTTCCACTCTACAAAAACCAAGGTTCATCAAAGATGTATCATTTTTGACGTTCCTGTATAAAAGAAAACTTTGCATCAACGACATTAAGGGGATGTTCCTTGTTCAAGCCTATGGTAGTTGTTTCTTATATTTAGCCTAAAAAGATTCTCTCAATTTTTTTTTTTTGGTGCAGGGAGTAAAAAACTATAAAAGATCATAAAGTTATGAAAATCAGAATAGAAAATCTACCTACAATAGGGATCAATTTGTCGAATTTCAATGATGGAAGCAGTGGCCTCAATAGCAGCTGGCAAACATCCTCGACTCTCCCATGCCGATATCTGAAAGCAAATAAGTCTTTCATCAGCATATATCCTTCTGTATCATATTGAAAAGGCTTGCAAATAATCAGCATCAAATCTTACTCTTTTTAGAGCAAAAGCAATGGAATCTGGGGAGTCTGAGAAAAGAGAATCTTTAACCAAAACCCATTCATCCCAGTTCAACCAAGGCACCAATTTGAGTGCATATGACGAACTTTGTTGCTCGCATATTTCGTTCAAGTCTAAAAATGACTCCATCAAAGGCTTGATCAACAATCCTCAAGGAGCAAGCTTCAAACCACCGGGAGGAGAGTATGAATTTAAAATACAAAATTGAAGCAGAAAACTTGAATATCAGGTACCGCGGAGGGAGGGAGTGAGGTAAATGTATAACGCGAGCGCCGGTGCAAATGACCACCGTCACTGAGCGACGAGATTGAGAGGAGGTGGGAGCAGCGGCGTGAGGTTGAGCGTTGAGTGTGAGGTTGTCGACAGTGGGGCGGGGCGGCGGCGGCGGCGGCAGAGCGTCGTAAGTCGTAACTAGTAAGATTGTGGGTGAGCTTTATAATAAAAACCCAAATTAAATCATATAATATTATTATAATAAATTAAACATGAGTACAAAATAAAAATTATTTCCTCTATTTAAAAATATAAAACATTTTTAATAAAATCTCATCTCACAATAAAATAATTATTTATTTTTAAATTAATTTTATTTTTTATATTTATCTCTATTAAATATCATATAATAAATATAAAGGCATTTAAAAAAATAATGATTACACCTTGAAAGATTAAAAATATCTTATATTTATAAACGGAAAAAGTATATGATAAACTTATAACCGAAACTTGATCTATCATAAGAGTTTATCTTCTATTTTATATTAATAAATTAATAAATTATATTAAAAATATGATCACATTATCGATATATGATACATATGTATAATAAATTAAATAATCAATATATAATTATTTTGTTATTTTAAACATATAAATAAATGTCTAAATGTAGTTTTTCTAGAGCAAATAATGTTGATCAGTTAAGTGATATTCCCTCCGTTTAATAATATAAAGTATTTTTAATCGAATTTCATCCCTTAATAAAGTAATTATCTACTTTCTAACTAACCCTATTTTTTTATATTTACCCATATGAAACACCCTACAATAAATATAAAATCATTAATTAATAGGGACATTTTTGAAAAGAAATAATGATTACATCTCTAAAGATTAAAAATAACTTATATTTTTTAACATTCAACTCCTTAAAAAATACTTTATATTTTTTAATTGAAGGAGTACTTCCTAGTCTTATGTGTAAGTTGTCTTTTAAAAAATTTTTGCGGTCCTAAATATAATTAAGCTACTTTGCATGAGTTTATATGCCATTAATTATTTTATTTTAAATATGCCTTTTATTTTAATTTTCAATGAGAAAATAAATAATTTTAAAAAAATTATGGTAAAAATTTTAATAACGTAACTATTTTTTCTTTATTTATATAAATTTGTTGTGAATAATTTATTAAAATAAATTTAATATTTTATTATTTGTTTAATAGAATATATATATGCATGCACGCTGGTAGACCAGCCTTACAAAAATAGGTCTAGCCCATCTAAGCCGGCCTTTTCAGTTTTACATGCTTGCAATGAATCGTTTGGATCAAGGCTATTTGCTATGTTCATTCAAGAAATTCCCAATTAGTTCTCCACCTAAATGGTTTATCTGGATTTGCAAACTTAGAAATTGAGGACAAGCATCTGTTTCTGTTATAATGCGCGAAGAATTTCAAATCTTTCACAAAAATGAAATGGGATAAAGAATGCACTTTCAAATCCGAATCTCTTTTGGCATGCTTGTCTTCGAACTGCCTTGCATTGGATTTATCGATGTTTGGTGCCTTCCTTGCAACAACACGCGAGTCTCTGTAGTTTTCTATCACAAGCTTCCTCTTCCGTCCTTGCTGAAGGATGCTCTGATGAATGGACATTTTGTAGGAGACTTCCACAAGCTTCTCCTTTTCTTTTGTCCCATTTCATTCATTGTTGGGGATTGCATTGATGACTTTTTTTTCTGGGTACTTTTCCATGTGGTTCCGGGGAAAGCGGTTATTGACCGTTTTCTTTTTGTTATGTTTTTTATAATGTAAATTTGTTTTTAATTAAAAGGGAGAATTACAACCAACGCTCTCTCAAAAAAATTAATTACGTACAAAAATCAGTAACATGTTCCATTTGAAAAAAAATAAATCATGTTTCACATTTTAACAATAATTCATTTTACATTGGTCTTTGTTCATGATTAATTCTCTTAGGAGGGGGCTGGTTGTAATTCTTTCTAATTAAAAAAAAAATTCTCAAATTCATTCCAAAAAATGTTATAACTTAATTATCAATAAAGTTGTCTGGTAGCAATGGTCATCGTCTTTTTTGACCAACAATGGTCATCCTCTTCATTCGAGGATATTGTTTTTAGAAGTTATTACATCACATAAGTTTTTGGGACAACTTTGAGGATTAAGTGAATCATTCATTAAAAAAAAAACAAATGATGACATAACAGTATAAAATTTAGGAGGAAAAAACAGAACTTAGGACGGGAGAGAGAGAGAACCTAAAAGCTCAAGAGCAGTGTGAGTTTGGACTTTTTGCAAGCACGTCTTATGTGGGCTATCTACGCAGAAGAATGCTAGTCATCATTTAAACACCATTTAAAATCTATTTAGCCAATTAATCACCATTAAGCAGAACAATTTCTGAACGTTGGAGCATTAATTTGTATTAAAAAAATTCTTTTGAGGCATTTAAACCTCCAACATTTCAAAACCCCTTTGGTAAGCTATTTTAAATAAATATTTTGAGCGAAAACTACCCAAGGGACAAATCATTGAATTTCAACTGAGTTGGCCAATTTTAAACTACTATTATGTGCGCAAGACCGCTCCTTTTCTCAGTCCATTTACTTTGTCCAATTTCGAAATATGTACTCTGTATAATTTCAAAATATGTACTATATATAATATATGTATGTATTATTATTTTTTTATACATGGAAAGAGTTTGAACCCTTGATCTTTCTCTACATCACATCTTCCCCTACCCTTGCCACTTGAGATACACACAAATAATTTAGTTGATTTACTAGTTTTGTGTATTAATTCCTTTGAGATGTAAAGATTAAAAAAGTAGGACTTGCCTCTTTGATAAGATTTTTTTTAATACATATAGGCGACAATCAAACCCTCTAACAATATGCTTTAAAAGATCCAGCTACTTCTAACTATGCTAAATTTTGTTAGTACGCATTTGGTTTTTCATTTGTCAAAATTCTTTTGACACAAAAACTAGTTTAGTGTAAGTTAATTATTATAATAAAATTTATATTTAAATTCATTTTTTCAAAAAGTCAATTTGATTTGTTTGGATTATATGTGGTTTTGTAACTTTAATGAAACTAAGAAAGACAATTTCATCACCAAAACAATTCCATTGTATAGCATCCTCTTATACAAATCATGGAAAGATTCACCTCTGAATGAAGCTAAAACTTTACATGGCATGTACACATGGGTCCCAAATGAGCTCAGAATCATGACACCATCATTATTTTTTAACTCTGAATTATTGGGATTGGTTCTTAGCGTATTATCGGAGCCTAATACAGCAGAAGAACCATGATTTCTTGTTTCTCTTTTTCCCCTGCATAATCATAAAAAATTATATCAATATTATACTATGCTAAACAATGTGTATTATATTGGTTACACAATTAGGGTTAGCAACAGGGCTAAGTTTAACCAAAAATCTATACGAAGCCCCCCCAAGACTAAGGCCTAAGTCAACTGCAATCCCAATAATATCTGTATGTAAAACGTATATATATTTATAAACAGCCTAATCACAGGCTTGAATCTATCCTATTTCTTAAATAAGTCAGCCCAAACAAACATAAAACAAATAGGCTATATAACCTTGATAGGTTCACTTGACCTGTTTTGATGATTTTCTTGAACACTAATAATGATTAATTAATGCCTCTACACTTACAGAATTAGACAATCGATGGTAAAGTGAATTTGTGATGTTGTTGATTGAGGGCTAAGCTCAGGATTTTGATCATTCATTAGCTTTCATGGCCTAAGAAATATCCCTAGAAATGGGTTGGAGCTTCTAATGTGACCGTGTTCGAGCTGCAAGATAGCAGTTTGTCTCTCTTATCTTAGAAGCTAATGATTTAAAAAAAAAATTGGAAGGGCAGGATATTGCAAAACAGCCCCAAGCCCTCAGAAACTTCACTCTTTACAAATGCATGAATCCAATCTGATATGGGAAGATGTAATTGATTCAGATTTGTCAAACTTACTCTCCATCTAGTCCCTATTACTATATAGCATTCAAAATGTTGTTGATGAATAAATCACCATTTGATGTCTTTGATGTCACTAATACCCACCAATCTAAAATCTGTTAGACACACAATATTTCACCCACACAAATCTCTAATTTTAATGATGATGTCATACTATTTCATTCGAATTACAATATTCACCTACAAATGGTCCATGAGTTGACAAAGGGGGCATGGATCATCAAAGCAATGGTGAGCAATAACTAACTTATGAAGATCCAAATTATTTGGTATCTACTTCAGGAATGAAGAAGGATCAAGTTTAAGTATAACGACATCTAGATATTAATTATGTGCACACTTGATACACATTCTCTGAACATGCACATCAAGATGATAATAGTGATGCAATCAATGAAAACAACAACAATTAAGAAAAACCAATGAATAAAATAGAAGATAAAGAGAAATAATGGAGTCTCACCATGGGATTGGGAGTAGCAGAAGCAGAGGGCCGTTCTTCTGGTGTACCATGATGATGACGATCATGCTTGTTATGATGATGATGATGATGATGATGATTTTTGGGAATGTCGTCATGATGATGATGATGATCTTGAAGTTGGCTTTGACGTTTGATATCAGACAAGTCAGTCTTATGATGTTGTCGATCAGCACGAGCCTTTGTGAACACCACTGTGTACCCTGAACTCACTTCGGCCCCACCATTCTGATCCCACCCCCCAAATTGTGGCACTGACATTCGAGGCCCTTTCTGCTGCATACATCCCCAAAAATTAATATCATATGTTTGTTATTTACCATGCGTCATTGTGTATATGGAAGATGCATGTATATTTTGAGGATAAAAAAATAGAAAAGAGGAATAGAAGAAAACAAGAAGAAGAAGAAAAACCTTTCCATATCCATTTTTATTCTTCACATATGTGTATAGTTTGTGTTTCACAATATGTAGACTAATACATATGTCAATCGAGTTGTGGTTTAGTTACATGAAAACTTTCATATAAGTAGGAAATTTTAGGTTCATTCTTATTTATAACATCAAGGCTTTAGTGCCTCTCACACTAAATAAACAAAAATAAGCTAACACACAAGCCAAAAGTTGCTTGGTTTGATTTTGCTTATAACTTTAGGTTGTAAATACTTGCTTCTCTATATAAAAGAAAGGTGACACATATATGATGGGATCTACCCTGTCTAAAAGACAAGGTCCACACTCCTATTTCTTATATTAACTATCAACTATATAAGAATAGCATGTATTTGTATACTAAAAGCTTGATACTTTCATCTTGACATTGTGTATTGGTTGATGCCCCCTTTATATCAACTCTCGCCAACCAATACAAAGTCAAGATTCCTAATACATTTCATTAATTTGAGAACATATATCCAATTAATTTGGAGATCCCATTTGGGACTATTTAATTTTAACCTCAATCGCGGTCTCAATCCTCCAATTTTTGTGTACCAAAATCCAATGTAAATGGGGTCATAATGTTCTATATGATCAATATAGGATCATTGAATCTATAAATTGCTCACAATATTATGCCATAAGATGACAATCACATTGTGGCATAGTGTAGCAGCATAAAAGTGGATAGATACTTGGCTTTATCAACATAACTTTTAGTTTGAAGTTGGAAGATATTGATTAGTAGGAAAATTATCTTTTAGTACATGTCAATTGCCAATATTTTATTTGTCTTTTTTTTCCAGATATATGGCTATCCAATTGAGTCAGATTCGAGTATTGTCATGCCTAATTGTGAGTGAGTAGATCCCTTAAAGGTATTTTTTGCATTCACACAAATCAAACTTTAAGATCTCATGCTTAAGCAATCATACGTCATTCAACTAAAAGGAACATAATCAATAGTTACACCTAATTCTAACTAATACAAAAAAATAATATATGGAACAAGATCAGATTAAGTTCAATAAACTAATTTTCACAAGGAATGTCGTCGTGAACAATTTGAACCATTATATTCAAATCAAATATGAACAATTTAAAAAAGATAGACATGTGGTATAAACCAAATCAAAATACAAAAGATCAATTTATGACTCTAACATCAAAAACAATTATTTAATAATTTATGTCCCAGAGATGCAAGGCTACTTATTATTACCTCTATATGTTCCATGCCAAAAAAGAGATAGAAGAGGCCAGCCGAACTAAGAGATTTTGTTCAGCTGGAACTTCTATCTCAGCAAGCATGTGAGATTGAAAGGGGTGAGAATTTGATTATCATGGTGTTATATGATCTTTAATCCCTATAGGGTACTTAATTAATTAATTTTGTGGGGGACCTCTCAACTTGTTCTTTTTCCTCATTATATGCTATCTCTCTTCTTGAAGATGTATTCTATTTTTAGGGTTTTAGTTATTGTTAGAACAAGAAGAACATGAGTGAAATTAGGGCACAAAATATGCTCAGCCATTTATAAATACAACGATATTCTGTTAATATTCGGATTCAAACTCCTTAAAATAGGAATTTTTTTCAAGTTTGTTTTTTTAATGAATCGGTTGATTATGAATACTTGGGATTGTTATCACATGACAAAGTTTAATAAACTTATTTATGATATTTAAGCATCATCTTTTGAAATGAGTATTATATTTTTATGACTCTTCCAATAATCAAACAAATTTTTATTTTTGAATTTTTAAAAGCATTCTTCATCAAGGTTGATAGTTCTGATGGAAGGCACTATGTCCATTTAATAAGCATTTGTATACAAAAAGTTTGATAGAGTTTCATCACAGACCTAGAACCATAGACTCCATAACCTGCAAAAATAACAAAGGAATATAGAAAAAATACCATGAGCATGAAATTTCAATTTTCGGGAATATTATTATATGACCCCAACTATAGTATCCCTTTTTCAGCTTGATGGAATCATCTGTCACCAAGCCTTTGTACCTTTTATCTAAGAGACCATTCACATGACTATTGTTAATTTTCTCTTTAAACCTAGTGTTTCAGTGAAAAAGGAGTGTCACAAAGTATGCCAAAGATGCGCGATCTCAAAAGGATGGAAGAACCTGACTTTTAATGCAGGAAACCCGGGCTCCCTTACCACAATTCATCCAGATGCAAGAATGTAAAGTGAAGAAAATTAATGCAGATATGGAAAAACTGAGATACATTAATTAATGAAAGAGGCGGTGGCCTATACCAGCCATACAATAGAAAAGTAAAGATTAAAAAATATGATAAAATGAAAAATAAAATAGCAGACGTAGAGTTTGGGAATTTAACTGGTAGTTTTGTTAATAATGATGATCTTCTTTAATGAGATATGGCTCCTCTATTTATAGATGGTTTTGGCTTAGTGTCCAAGCCCATGATTGCTACTTTTCTTGAATTTAGGAAGCATTTCCTCCATTCTGGCCAATTTCCCAACTTCCATAATTCAAGCATTATAAGTGGAGTGGGGAG
>NW_026556895.1:0-30209 GCF_029017545.1 Prosopis cineraria
AATGATCGTAGATGAACACCAACTCTCATACTTGTTCTAGTAATCGTCCGCCTGTTTTCCTTCATTTAAGATCTCCAGAAATCATCGGCTATTTGTGGTGTGTCTGTGCGATTGATTCTCGAGAATCATCATCTTTGCTGCATGTAAAATTATCTCCTTGTTCTGAATGGATCTGAGGCGTGTTGTAATGCTATGATTTGGGAAATTCCATCCATGATGGGATTAAAATCTGTTGGTGGATTATTCGCATAAACCCAATTAAATCAGCACGTGGGTTCAATCGTCGATTTACTGGTTCACCCTATTTCTTTGTTTCTTTAACTTGTGTTATGCATAAATGAAGAGGAATTGTGCAAAGTCCATTTGGTGAGTTGGAGCCAAATTGGAGGTCTGCCTCTGGGTCATGGATGGGGGTCAGCCCTGATAATGAAGCGGAGCAGTCTCGGTGCAGAGGCGTGGGGCGCTGCATCCTCATCTTTCAGCATCGACGGGGTTAGGATGGAGGCCAGCCAGCTTGGGTTTTTACTCCATATACATGGGCGGGTGGAAACTTCGGATAATGCCAGCTCTGGCGTGTGGTTGTGAGGAAATCCGTGAGTTACTTCATGAATTTGCTGCTAATTTTGATGATTGAGATAATTCTTTTTTATCATTTTTACGTCATAGTTGCTGAGAATATCTGTCTTTGATTTGCCAGTCAAAGTTCGATGTCTAGGGTAATGAAGTATCGGCAATGGATTTTGGGATGCAAGAGCTAGATTTTTTATGCGAAACTATTGTATTGATTTTTGTTTAATTTGAAACTTGATACTGCTGTGACAATTTTGAGTTGCGGGATAGTGGAGTTTATCCATTTATAGTGAATGTGTCGTGGGTCCATTGGACTAAACAAAGAGACATAGCGGTTACTATTTTCTTTAAATGGTTACAACAAATGCTGCGTATTCCTTACTCCTTGTCTTCACCTCTCTTCCTCCTCGGCACATGCTAAGAGAAAAAAGATCAAATAGGAAGTTGGTGGCTGTTTAAGTTTTTCTTTTGACCTATAGATAAATGAAACAAAGGATACACCAGTGTTGTTAAAGGTGAAGGCACACTCAAGGCGAAATGCTTTGTAAAATGACTTAGGCGCAAAGCGCTAGAAAGGCACACGCTTGGATGAGAAGGCACTTTCATGTGAAATGCATAATGTATTGACAACAAATCATATTTTAAATGATAATTGTAAATTTACTTAATCTTCATAGAAATACTCTGAAAAATAGTGTCATATGAAGAGATCATAGATAAAAATAGTAGTCATTTTATACATCATGGATAAATATCCTGGAAAATATCATCCAAATCCGCCAAAAGGCACTCACCTTTGCTTGAGAAAGGCGCCTGTGGAGCTTCTGAGCGAACCCATCATCTCTCTTCAAACGACAGGTGATGAGGCTGTTCTTGCCTCGCCTCGTGCCAAAGGCACAAGGGGAGTGCCTTTAGCAACACTGGCATACCCACTGAAAACGAAGCAAACAGCCAAAAGAAAAAATGGCACAGTAACAGGGACAATTACTACCCGAGAAAAACTTCTCACGAAACCCCAGCGAACATCCTCATCCACAAAAAGCTTTAGTGATATCCAGGCCAACATTTCCAGCAAGATGTGTTGCGAGTTTTCTTCAAGGCAAACAGTCGAGGACAGAGGAACAATTCCAATTGACAAAAGTTTTCTTTGTCTCCCAAAAACATAATTTAACAACTCTTCATAATCAGTCCCAGAACAAGCTCCACCTTTAAATAACCTGAGCCAAAAATTGCTTTCCTTATTGCCAATGCTCACGCCCATAAGGTGAAGAAGCTTCCATTATGACAGAAACTATCACAAAATTCTTGATTATGGTTTCCTGAAATTACGTACTGCATCTTCTGCCTTTGAAGAAGTTGTATCAAAATTAATATTCATCTGATCAGGTGTGGGAAATAAAGAAATATTTCTTTGCTCTCGTAGGGGCTGATCTACATGGGTAAAGATCTAGGATTAAATGTTGATGGACAGAAATTAGAAAAAAGTTAAGGTTCATAGATGCAATTTCTTTTTGCTTATATATGTAGTTGAAATAAATTTAGAATAGACTGAAAACTATGTCTATTTATTCCTTGTGGGTTTTCATGCAATGGGAACTTAGATGTGTGTACATGAATGATTCAAATCATTGAGAAGGAAAGAACTCTGGATCTTTGGTTAGTGGAGAGGAGAAGAATCAGGGGAAAAACCTGCGACAATTAACCATTAATTAAAACTGCCCAGTCAGTGTCAAAATAAACTTGAATTTTCTGTTTGACTCTTTTTTGAAGGAAGTCCCATCTTCAAGATTCACTTCTAAATATCTCAATATCTGATACACAATTTCTAGATGTTCTTTAGTTGGCCTATCCATGCATTGGCTAATGACATTGACAGGAAAGCTTATGTTTGGCTTGGTTTGAACTAAATATATCAACTTACTTACCAGTCTTTGGTCACCACTAGTATCAATTGGAGGACTATTTCCTTTGAGGCCGCTTTACAATTTATGTTCATTAGTTTTTTTCATATGGTTTACATTCAAGCATCACCATATTTTCTAATAATTTTGACGAACACTTCCTTTGGGAGGTAGACTACAATATCATTTATAGAGTGTGGAGCCTCCTTCCTAGAAAATATTTGAGATTGAAGAAACCAAATAATTGGTATTTTCTTCTTATTCCATATGTTGTTGAACTATCAAGTAGTAATAGATGGAAATGGGAGCTATAAACTAGCAACTCAATACCAGTAATCATGAAGCAAAGTCAGAACAAAATAAAATCACTATATTAAATCTCTAATTATTGGAACAGAATATAATAACTAGAGATAGTGTGGCCCTCCTTTTGTTCATGTAGACACTCTCTTATAAAACTCCCTATTTGCACGATTCCTCTCTCCCCCCCCTCTCTCAATAAGCGTTGCTTTTGGTTAGTGGGCCCTTTTTGGCCCTTTTCCTCATATGCACTTGGCCCCATTTCTTTTAAGAGGGATCCTTGGGCTTGCTCCTAGTATAAACCTGATTCATTTGCCCACTTTTTCCGTCAGTTTACCATTATGGTTCAAGTGAATGAATGAAGTAAACCAATTATTTTCAGTTGTAAGATGTTGGAGCGGGGGAATTAAGATAATCTTTAAGGAGCTGTCACATGGTGTTTTAAAATTCAGTTTTTGTCTGCACTTGTTGTAAAAGGTAAGTATCAATAAGAATAGCCTTATCAATATGATTTTGGCACATAGGAAGCAATTATGAGAGAGCTTATGACCTGAAGAAAGTGTCTGTTTTTTCCTCTTTGATACTCCATTCTGTTGGGGACTCTCAGCTTGAGAAGTCTAATTTATAATGCGTTGCTCACTTAGGTGTTGACATATGATAGAATTAAAGGGATCCCCTCCATTATCATTCTAAATTTTTAATGGTTGCGTTAAATTGATTTTTTTTTCTTTGGTGTAAAGTTAAATTTATTTTTGACATAGGAGTGAAGTTAGAATAGTTGGGGAATTTCAAACTTCATATGATAAGTCTAGGTAAGCCTATTATGGTCATTATAAGAGGTTATAAATTACATAGTTCTAGTTAGAGTTTTGACTTTTAAGTGTCCCTACATATCACTATAAATAAGAGAAAAAGGGCTGGAGGGATGATGATGGTGCAGGATAAGTGAAGAGATTTACATTTTTTGACACCAAACTTATTTAACTAAAATATTGAGAACTTTTACTTAATGATGTTGGATACATCTTTTCTGGTTAATCTAAACTAAGATGACCTATGGTGTTACAACCACTACATGAGTTCTTAGAGAATGGCTACATAGTTTGTTGGCATAAAAAAAGGGAGAAGGAAAAAGAAAAAGGCTACATTGCTTAAAACATCATAACCATAGATGAAATGTAAACTCCCATAATCCTTAGCACTGCTAATTGTCATCTTTTCTCAATTTTGAAAAGCACAAGTGAAATAAGTGAGACAATATATATATTATTAGACAATTTGCTGATAGATTATAATTTACGTGTCAATTTAGTTACCAATGAGACATTTTCAAGAATGAATGATTAAGATAACTTTCCACAGTTATCAACTTTTGATATGATTTCTTAGAGCTTGAAACAAAATACTTGTGAGATAAAATGCATTACTGATCATATAATTTACAGGACTGGAGCCTGCTGAAGGGTATATTTCCAGCTAGGCTTGCACAGTGACCAAGCTTGATTGGGTTGAAGCTAAACCTAAGGCCTGGTCTGAAAGTACTTTTGGCAAGATTTTGTTGTTTGAGGTTTGGTCTAACCTGATGCAAAGCCGGTGGTGGACCATACTGGGCTTAGTCTCCTAGGTTGGTGGACCATTTGGTTAGAAGAGTTAGCCCAGAACTTGGTCTGACCTGGGTGACAAACTTGGGCTGTTCTAGTCTATTTTGTGCTGGGTTTGCATTTTCTGGGCTAAGACTAGATTGGGTTCCCTCATGTCCTTCCTATTTCCAACACTCTTAGCTTGTTACTTGGTTCTTAATCCATTTATGATGAAGGCCTATTTGAATAAACCTATACACTTCCTCTTTCAGGTCACCATTAAGAAATGTTCTTTTAATATCCAATTGAGGTAGAGACCAATCTAAGTTTGCTTCCATTGAGAAAATAATTTTTACAATATTGAGTTTAGCAGCAAATGTAGATGTTTTTGATCGTCAATGTCATGGGTTTGGGTGAACCTTTTGACAATAAACTTGGCTTTATATATGCTTATGCTCTCATGAAGCTGTACTTAATTTTTAGAGGACTCACATGCCATTGTAGTCTTTTCACTAGGCAGGTCAACTATCTTCTCATGGGCCTAACGAAGCCCATTATCAAAAAAAATGTAACAAACTTGGCAAAAGGGATATAGGGCCAAAGGGAAGAGAGAGGAAGGCTTGGTTGTGAGTGGAGTGCCCTAGTCACACGAATGCTAGAGACTGGTTATGTGTGTCCCTTTGCTCTACGATTTCATGCATTTGTAGCTTGATAATTCCCCTTGGTTATCTCTTCTATTTTAGACAATGTATAGATGGATATAATCCAGCTTGTGCTTTATAAATAAAACTGAATTTCATGTGCCTGTTGCTTGATTATTCCCCTGGTTGGTTATTCTTCTATTTTAGACAGTGTATAGATGAATGTAATCCAGCTTCTGCTTTATAAATAAAACTGAATTACTGTTTAGCTCCATCATCTTCCTTGTTTGATTCTTCACTAAGGCATTCAATTCTTCTTGAATAGCATCTCTCCATTTTGGATCTGTAATTGCCTATTGAAAATTTTCTGTTAGCTTTGTATCAAATATACTAGCCACAAGAACTCTTCAGTATTCAGTTTAGAGACAACTTCTCATAAGAAATAAATTTACTTTTGGGATGTAGAGTACATGACTTTGCCCCCTTCCTTAAAGCAATGGTCCAGCTTACATCTTCAGAATTTGGAGTGGGGATAGACTTTTGGTTTAAGACACAATGTTTTGGATTAAAGCTCCCAGAAGCTGATTCCCTTCTATTATTTTTGAACAAAGCAGTTCAATATTTACATTGAAAGGGTAGCAATGTGTTTGCTGCCTTGGAAAAACTCATGGTTTCTTTTAGTGTGTCTTTTCGTTAGATACTCAGAGGTAATTGGAAACTTTGTTTTCTATTTTCTTTTCTTTTCTGTTCCTGTTTTTTTTTTTTTTTCCAAGGAGGATACTTCATCCTCCTCTTCATTAGATCTGTGGGGGGGAGGGGGCAACTATGTTGCATGAATGAGTTTATAGTTTCTTTTCTGTCCTTTGGAGGGCACTCCGTCTTCCTCTTTTGTAAATTTCTATTTTTTAATTTTTTCCCCACAAAATGTGTGTAGGAAATTATCAGGGTTCTTTTTCTATTGGTGCTCAATTATTAAATCCACTTGTTTAGTTGCTTAATTGTTTGGAACTCTATCAAAAGAATTATGTCACTTAAAACCTTAGAAATTGATATTTATTCCATTAGTGAAGACCCAGATCAGTTACCAATTTCCAGTTCTTTTAGATTAAGGATTTTGTAAGTTATTCCTGCGAGAATGAGATTTATTGAGCCATTTCACTCGTACTATTGTTTTCCTGAATGCTCTCCCCTATAATTATGCCTGTTGCACAATGCTGCTTCCTCTTTGGGTGAAAATTAACAGCCAAAATTAGAATCATCATATGAATTTTTTCTAGCTAATCTCTTATTCTTTCAGTGTGACATTTAATGTGCCATAGCTTTGCATTTTGGAAATTCTTCACTTGTATTCTCACTTCTTCTCTCCTAGTACTGTTGCAGAACTGTAAAAAATTGTTGAAAACTCAAATTCCATTTTATTTAGTCGAATATTTAAATGCTGCATCATTTTGGTATTGATTTGCAGTTTGCTAGCCTTATTTTTTGTACTTGACTGCGTAACAAAGTTTGAAGCTTAGAGTACTCAGGCAAGATTTGAACTTATGTTCAATTTGCAATTTGCAGCTGCTCGCAAGATTGACCAAGGAAATAATTGAAACATACCAAATATGCAATCCGGAGTTCAAGTATTCTGAAGAGCTAAATCCAAAAAGATATTTGACCAGCCCGTCAGTTGGAGTGCTTAATGATGGCTTTGATAATGTTAACTCAGATCTTATATTGACAGTGAACTTTGTCTTGGTCAATTTTGAGAGAAATAGAAGGTTTGTCATTCACTCAGGCCTTATTCTGACAATGAACAATGGTTATATGGATCTTATATGGCAACTCTGATAAGGACTGAGTGACCAAAATAAAATCCTCTTCATGAACATCCTTATTTAAATTCCCAAACATAAATTTTATGGTTTCACTTGCTACTGCAAGTGTCAAACTAAATTCCTATCTAAAATTGAGTCCTAAACATCATCAGGCCTATAAATTTGATTTAGGGTCTGCGTTTTGCCTTTGTTTTGCTTTCCTTTTGGCAGAGTTGCCGTGTATGCTTTTCATATCCTAATCTGTCTTCGTTTTTTCTCTTATGCTGTGCACATAATAATTTCAAAGGATAAATACAATTCTGCTAGTGAAAGTTTATGCTGTGTTTGCTATTTTTTACTGTTATGATTCATAATGATATAAAAAATTCATGTAATTCAGTTATCGGATCCCCTCATTCATCTGTATAATGGTTCTTTCTTATTAATCCCATTTATATCCGCATATGAACAATTGAGGAATTACATTAGGTAGTGAGGCACTAACAACCACTAGCAGATTTCTTAAATCTTGGTGTTAAGTAACTACTACATTCCATGTTGCATTCGATACCCCCCTTAAAGTAATTGTTGGTCTCAAGGGTTGAACATCAACCTCTATTTATTGTAATACTGTAACCTTGCAAAGACATTTATACCCTTACTTTCAGGTGCGTTATAGGTAACTATTTTCTCCCCCTGTAAGACTTCACTGAACTCAGAACTTTTTCCAAAAGGATCAATCTATCATGAATTTCCTAAATTCTTTATGTCTCTTAACGATATCAGATTACTGGCATATGCTCTGGAAAAGTTTTCTTCTGGTTATTCTTGGGAACTTTGATTAATAATAAAAAATTGTAGGACTTTACACTTTGATATTTCTTTTGTATTGTTTTTTTCAGGAGGGCATATTATTTAACACATTGTATTGCTTTCTCATTTTTTTTTAATCCTAGACATTGCTTCTTTTTCTCTATAAATTCCTTCAAATATCAAAAGGAACATTTAAGGGTTTTGAATTAATAGCAAATGTTTTCCCTTGCCTTCACCTGACAGACAGACGCTGGGATGCGTTTGAAAATTTTCTTTCCATTATTTTGCAGATATCTTGTCAAAGATGTCCTTGGCCATGGGACATTTGGACAAGTGGCTAAGTGTTGGGTTTCAGATACCAGCAGCTATGTTGCTGTGAAGATCATCAAAAATCAACCTGCATACTATCAACAGGCATTGGTTGAAGTATCTATTTTGAATACGGTAGTCTTTGGTTCTTGTTCCTATGAAACTGAACTAATCATGCTATTGTTAGTACAACTTAGAGGAGTTAGTCTGGTAAGTTAATGTGCTCTTTTCTTCATGCAGTTAAACAAGAAGTATGATCCTGAGGATAAGCATCACATTGTTCGTATATATGATTACTTTTTATATCAACGGCATTTGTGTATATGCTTCGAACTTTTGGACACAAACTTGTAAGTTATCGATTTTATGGTTTCTTTTGTTCTTCCATTTGTTGGTGATGCAATGAAATTTGCTCATCTTACCTGAACTATTAAGATTGCTAGATTGTTGTGTTAGATTTGCTTATTTGCATTCTTTTGCATATGTCAGTGTTGATATTCTGTTCCCACACAGGTATGAGCTTATCAAGTTGAACAATTTTAGGGGGTTATCTTTGAGTATTGTTCAGTTGTTCTCTAAGCAGGTATGCTAGTCTTTTCTATAAATTTTCTGCACGGTCCTTAATTTGTTTTGATATTCTACTAGGATTATTTTCTTAATTTTATGTTGCTTTTAGATATTACATGGATTAGCTCTATTAAAAGATGCTGGCATCATTCACTGTGATCTGAAGCCAGAAAACATTCTTCTATGTACAAGGTTGGTTTCTTACTATATAGTCCTATAGACAACTACATTGTGGAATTTGAGAGAAAGGACTATTTCTCATTGATAATAATTCTAAGGTACATTGACTTTGTAGACAGGAGGGGAAATAAATACTAATAAAGTCCTATAAAGTCTAATAAATATTAATAAGGGGAAATTGCATACAGGCATCGCTGAAAAAAGTTATTTGCAGATAAGGACCAATAACAAGTCACTATTTGGGAAAAAATAAGCCCCTATTTCCATCATTTTAGCAACAAACGGTTCCGTGTTGGTCCTTATTTGTGAATAACTTTTTTTTTTTTAAATATCCTTGTATGTGATTTTCCCTACTAAAATAAAGGCTATACAATATTTACAATAAATATCAGATGTTCCCTCACTCCCACTCAAATTGGATCATAAATGCTAATCATGTCCAGGTTACCCTTTAGTCAAAATATCAGCTTCTTGCAACTTTGTAGAAAAATATGTCAAACATGGAATTCCTTCCACTTTTTCATTGATGAAGTGTCATTCTATCTCTACGTGTTTGGACTTTTCATGTTGTATCAGATTTAAGGCCATGCTTATGGTGGCCTTATTATCATAATGGAGTTTCAATGGTGAGCTTGCTCTAACCTATATTTTATTCAAGACTCGTTTGATCCACAACTCCTCTATTATTCCTTGAGCTAAAGATCTCAATTCAGATTCAACATTGCTTCTTGAAAGAACTCTTTGCTTCTAGCTTCTCCGTGTAATTAAATTTCCTCACACAAATGAACAATAGCCAGAGGTTGACCTTTAATCTTTATAGGTTCCACCGTAATTTGCATTGGTGTAAACTTTTATGGATCTTTGCTCACGTTCCTGAAGAACAAACCTCTACGAAGAGTACCTTTTAGATATTTCAAAATCCCTTAGATTGCCTCCCTTAGATATCTCAAAATCCTTTTAGATCTCTCTATGGATCTTCATTGGGCAGCTTATATATTGACTGGCTACACGGATAGCGAATGTTATATTTGGCCTTATATGAGAAAGATATAAAAGCTTTCCAGCAAGCTTCTGATATCTTTCCTTGTCAGTTGCTTCTACCTTTCCAACAAGCTCTTTGCATCTCCGCCTATTTGCTTGTGTTCCTCAGTTTGTGGCATAAGAGAAGATGTTGGTGATGATAAAGTAGATGAAGGAATGTTTCTGGTAGTGGTGGTAGTAATGGCTTAGTTGGTGTAATCCATGGCTTAAGAAACACTTGTTCTCTATTAGGTTCTTGTTTTCAAGTCTGAGATTCATCTATACTCTCCCCCTGAATTGAAGGATTGGGATAAAGAGGAGTAACTTCATGAAAGGTGACATTAGGGTTGACAATGTGTTTTGAAACAGGTCAAAGCATCTATATCCTTTTTGAGTAGCAAAATAGTCAAGAAATATGCATTTGATAGCTTGAAGTTCAAGTTTATTGCTTTGGTGGTTATGGACAAGGGTGGTGTGCCCAAACACCTGAAGCGCAAGATTGGTTTTAATATGAGATGTGGAAAAAACACTTTGCAATTTCTGGAGAGGGGTTTCAAAAGATAAGATTCGACTGGGCATGTGGTTGATTAGGTAGGTTGTGGTCAAAATAGCATCCCCCCAATAAAACTTGGGCATATTGCAATTAAACATGAGTGTTTTAGCATCATCAAGTATATGCTGATGTTTTCTTTTTGCAACCCCATTTTGTTGGGGTGTGTAGGAACATGAATTGGCATGGACAATACTATGCATTTGGAGGAAGGTACTCAAAATATTGGTTAAAATATTCAGCTCCATTGTTGATGTGTAAGACTTGGATGGTGGTATTGAGCTGGGTTTTAAAAACGGTGAAGAAATTCATGAATGTAGATGCAACCTCATTGTTTTTTAAAAAATAAAGCCAACAAACATAAGCGTGATCATCAATGAAGGAAATGGACCCATACTATTTTAGTACAATTGAGAGTAAGAGATGGCCCTCACAAGTCACTATGAATGGCTGTGAACGGTTTGGTAGGTAAGTATTTGGCTTTAGGAAATGAAGTTCTATGGTGTTTGGCAAGTTTACATACTTCATAGTGGATTTCATTAACATTTAGGTTTGACATGAGGTTGGGAACAATCGTTGAAGGTAATGAAAATTAGAATAATCCATCCTCTTATTCCACAATATAAAATCATTAACTTTAGAGGTAGATGTAGAATTACTGACAATTGGTGAGTTACTCGCTTGAGTAGTGACTTTAAGATCGTAAAGGTCCTTATACTTCTAAGCACTTTCGATTATCCCTTTAGATGATAGCTCCTGAAACACTCAATGTGATGGGAGGAATTTAGCATGACAATTTGATTGCTTAGTCAATTGACTTATGGAAAGTAAATTACAATTGAGTTTGGGCACATGGAGTACAAATTCCAACACTACAATTTGAGATTCAAATACTTCCTTTTCTCGCTACTAGTGTTGAGGAGCCGTCTATAATCTTTACTTCAACATTCTTAACACACGGGGTGTAAGTGATAAGCAACTTTTTGGCAGTTAGTCATATGGTTGGGGGCTCAAAAGTCCACAATCCAAATTATTTTATTTCGTGATGTTGTTAAAGCTTGAAGGAAAGCCCCCCCCTTCGCCACCATTGCTATATGTGTAGAACTGGACATGGTAGATCTGATACTGGAGAGAACCCATAAGAGCACTCCTATCACTTCAAATGGGAATGCACTCTCATGACATGAATGGTACAAAAGCTATTACCTCAAAAATATAAAACCATAGCACAAAACAGAGTGTGCATGATTGAGAAGATGCGAAAGGAGCGTGCCCAAATGTCAGAGTGGATGGTATTTGAATGGAAATGTTGCATCATTGTCAAAAAACCTAGATGCCATTGGACTTGTGCGAACATGTGTCTACATACATTGTGCAAATGTCATTGGCACAGATTGTTGTGGTGGCTCTTGTATCTCACACATGTTGCCATTGGTTGTCATTTTTGGTGGCTGGCCCATCGGCACCTCTTGATCACCTTGAGGCTTGTGGTAAGAGTCCAAACATGCTCCACCAAGGTCCACATGAAAACCCTCAAGTGCTGTATGGAGGCCCTCTGCGATCCATCCCTGAAAATAAACCTTAATTTTTATTTCGAGCCTAATGCTCTGATACCTTGTGGAATTTGAGAGAAGAGAATATTTCTCATTGATAATAATTTTGAGGTACATTGACTATATATACATGAGGGGAAGTAAATACTAATAAAGTCTAATAAAACCTAATAAATACTAATAAGGCTTTACAATATTTACAATAAATATCAGATATTCCCACATATATGCTGCAACCTTTTTGTGTTGAATTTTAATAATTTGAATCCATGTTTGGGTCACAGTGTGAAGCCAGCAGAAGTCAAGATTATTGACTTTGGATCGGCATGCATGGAAGACCGTACTGTCTACTCCTATATTCAGGTTTACTTTTTCTGTCAGTGTTGGTTTGTATGACCTTTTTTAATTGTACTGATTAAATTCTTCCTTTCTACTGCAGAGTCGATATTATAGGTCTCCTGAGGTTCTTCTTGGATATCAGTATCCTGTCAAATGAAATTGCTGATTTATACTATGATTTTAGAACTGCTCTCTCTCTCTCTCTCTCTCTCTAGGAGGAGGTGGTCCTTATTTTGCTTCATGTGGTGTTTTTTTTTTTTGCTGTTTTCCTTTTCTTCAACTATTTTATTGAACTTTAAGCTCTGGGTTTTTCTAAGGGATCGCAACTTCTTTTAGCCAATTCTAAGGTTTATGATTTAGCCCTTGGCTGTGCACTATAGATTTATCTTGTTAATAGCCTAAAACAAGTTGAGATTTGAAAAGTCAGTAATTTTGTCGGAAGATCATTTAAGTGAAGTAGTGGGAATTAGAGTAATTTCGTGTTCCAAAGATTATTTGGATGATACTTTTTCCCCTTGAATCAATTTTAATGCTCATGCCCTTTTTTATATCATGGGATAGAGAACTTGTTGCAACTTTAGTTTTTGTTTTCATTCATATGTTTTTCATTGACTTTTACTTGGTCCTTAACCATTATAAGATACACAACAGCTATTGATATGTGGTCCTTTGGGTGCATAGTGGCTGAATTGTTTCTTGGATTACCATTATTTCCTGGTGCTTCTGAATTTGATCTTTTGAGGAGGATGATTGAAATTCTTGGGTATGCATTTTTCCCTCAAGTATTGTATTTCTAGTATGTGGCAGTCCAATTTAAAGGTCTCTTAAATGCATTTGATTAGTTACAAACTGTTATTTGGTTGCTTGAAGTAAAATGAGGTGGTCTTAGTTGAAAAATGGTGATTGCTGTTAGTCATCTTGCACGTTGAGAAAATAAAAGGAAAAAAATAATTGGATATAAACAGAATGGGTGAATTGAATTTCTAAAAGCTTGACAGCAACTGCAATTGATTTTTAATTTTTAGTTAATTTTCCTCATATAATGTGATGGGTACCTAACCTTGCCCCAAATTTGGGTTGGGGTAGGGTTACTTATCCTACTCAGGTAGCCATCAATTGATATTTGGTACCAGAACTAGGTTGTTGGTGGTTCTAGAGAGGGCTACACGTGGATGGTTCTGGTTGGTAGGAGGCCAAGTTAAGTGCCATGGAATGCAGCCGTTAAGACATTAGCTTTAAATTAGGGCAATTGGTGTAGACTTGATATTATGGGATATTGAGTTCCACATTGAGTAGTATGAGATGTTCAATTGGATATTTAAGTGGGTTGGTTTTCTCACCTTAACAATTAGCTTTTGGGGTAGGGTTCCTTATCTCATTTAGGTACCCATCATAACGTTTATAACTTTTGGTCATCATTTTTTCCATTGGTTTCTTAGAAAAATTTGTGCCAAGAAGAAAGTTAAAAGTTAATCATTTTGCATGAACAAAAAGTAGCTATTGAGACGTGAAATTTAAGAATTGCCAAAATAAGAATTCGAAAGCTTGATATAATGTTTATAATTTAACACTCAATAATAGTATGTAAATTTGAGTTGTGTAATTTTGAAAATTCGTACATTGAAGGGAACTCTGTTAATCTATCCTTACAGTTGTAAAGTGGAATGATATTGGATGATATAAACCTAGGAATTACTAGAGGGGAAGAATTCAATGTTGGCAAAAGCAAATAATGACAAGAAATAATGTTGGACATGCCCTCACACATCAATGACAGCAATACTATGCAGAGAACTTTCGGTGGCATCATGTGGAGGAGTTTGGTGAGGGGACTTTAGGTTCCATTGTTTGGCATCCCTTGAGTGCGATGGTCCAATGCACGGCGAGGGTAGAGTTTTAGTGAGTGGTGTTCTTGGCAGCAGTGGCAACAATAGGAGGATTTTAGGGTTTAGGGGAGGGATGAGTTGGAGTGAGATGCAATCCTAACTTGGGACCTCTGGAGAGATGTCATCAAGGCTCTGAAATCTTACGAAATTTAATAAATAGCTTTTGTAATTGATTGAAGAATATTTCAAGAGGTTTAATTTTAGATACTAAAATTAATGCAAAGCTCAGTAAATGCTACTACTACCCACCAACTGCCAATTAAAACTTTCACATATGTTCAAATAAATTAAAAGAGAGGTAATATTCTGAATAATATAGGGGTCGGTTATTGGGTGTTATGAGAAAAGCCAAAAATACCTTTGTCTCCACATTGGGTCAAGAACAAGGTTAGAAGGGTCAAAAGCATGTAATTCATATAGAGCCTTTGAACTGCCCCAATAGCAACCAAAGCTATATGCGTTATGTGGATAGAAAGTAAATAGCTAATAGAACCCAAGATACGTAGATAGGTAGAGAGAAATAATGAAAGTAAATCTTTATTAAAATATGAAATTAGAATCTAATTTCACATAGCATTGATAGAAAAAAGAAGAGTAACTCTATTAAGATAATATAGAACAAGAATCTCGTCTACACTTCTCTTAATAGCCATGCTTAGGAGAATCTCTAGAGAGTAACTTTATTCATGATATGCTAGCTTTTGAATTGCTATGCATATTTATAAGGCTAAATACAATCTAAAATACTAAATAAAATCTAGTTAATTAAATAATAAAATAACAACTGAAGAAAATCTCCAAAAATCTATATCTGGATAAAATACTAAATAAAATCTAAATAACTAGATATTTGGATAAATATCTAAATATCTAAATAAAATCTCTTCTAAAATCTCTCAAAATAATATGAAATTCCAAATAACAATAATTAAATAAAACTTAATTCAACGGACACTTATCATTACCCCTCCCTTGAAAATGTAACTTGTCCTCAAGTTGGAAAGAGGGAAATTGAGCCTGTAGGAGGCTCTCTTTTCTCTACTATGCCTTCAATGATGGTGGAACAATCTGCTTGACTTCCTCTATAATTTCTAATAGTGAAAAGGATCCCTTGCAACAGTGTCTAGGTCTGAATGTCTCACCACATTGGAAACAAAGGCCTTTCTCTCTCCTCCTTTGATGCTTGGCATCTATAGGTGTGGGTTTAGTCAACGTTGAATTCAACAGGCTAGGAGCCAAAGAAAGCGTCATTGAACTTGGTGGTTCGTGGGGTATTTAGAGAGGTCATGTTTGAGGAGAATGCTGTTGCAGAGGGATTTTGGTCATGAGCTTGATAAGTTGCAGCAATAATGGGTTGATTTTGGTCGTAGGAAGAGTTGGGCTTGGGCGCACGCACATTTGACATACTCTCAAACTCTAGGGCTAGACTCATTGCGAGATATACAGATCTTGGCTTGTGTATGTGGACATCTACTTACAACTCTTCCTGTAGGTCATTAAGGAAAATGCCAAGCAAGCAATGCTTTGGCCAATTCTTGACCCATGCTAATCTCTTGGCAAATTCCACCCAATACTCCTGCATTGACCCTATTTGTTTGATGTTACACAAGAATTTATCGGGGTTCTGGTATTTTTGGGGCCCAAAATTCTCTTGTAATGCAGTCATGAGTTCTTCCTAGCATACAAGAGTCTGTTCGTTGTTGACCCAGGCAAATAAATTGAGTGTGTCACCTTCCAGGGCCATTGATGCAATGTCCGCCTTGTGCTCTTTCGGTGTGTCATGATATCTAAAATATTCCTATGCTTTTAATATCCACCCTCGGGGCTCATGTCCGTTGAATTTAGGAAATTCAATTTTGGTGTGATTAAATCTGTGTTGTCTATGATTTTCTTGCTCATCTTCACATTCTTCTTCTTCATGATAGCGCTTGCAATGGTTCTCCCTTGTCTTCTTGCCTTTATTGAGTGCAGAAGCTTCAAGCACCTCTACCTTTTCTTTTAACAGATCAAGAGTTTCGAACCTTTGAAGTGATGGTGGCTAGATGATACGATGTGAGTGAGTGTTGATTTTTTGGATGGTTGTTGGATGAGTTGTTAGGAGGGTTGGTTTCTTGACTGGTACATGTGGTAACTTGGTTCTAATACCAAATGATAGGATCCAAAATACATAGAGAGAAATGGGGAAGATTAAAGTGTGAAATCAGAATCTAACTTCATATATTAATAAAAGAACATAAAACTGATAGAAGAAAATAACAAGAATAATTTTATTAAGATAATATAGAATAAGAATCTTGCTCTACATTTCTCTCAATGGCCACGTTTAGGGGAATCTCTAAAGGGTTCAAAAGTCTATTTTATTCATGATATGCTATCTTCTGAATTGCTAAATACAATCCAAAATACTAAATAAAATCTAGATAACTAGATAATTAAATAAGAACTGAATAAAATCTCCTATAATCTATATTTGGATAAGATATTGAATAAAATTTAAAGAACTAAATATTTAAATAAAATCTAAATAACTAGATATATGGATAAAAATCTAAATATCTAAATAAAATCTCTCAAAAAAAAAATTCAATATTCAAAATAACAATAATTAAATAAAACTTAATTCAACTGACTCTTATCAATAGATGTGATGTTGGGCAGTTTAATTAGATAATAATTGCTCTTATTTCTCTCCATTACTTTTAGTCAAGCTGAAACCCTCGCAAGATTGTATAGGATTCTCAAGTTTCACTGCCAACGATTACTGAGTCAACCAAATCCTTTAGTTTAAGTTTATTTCATAACAGGGAAAACAGAAGAGGGTAATTACTTTGTAAAAGCTACTTTAACTCATTCATCCATTGCATATGTCATTAAGATAGTTCTTCCTGCAATGGGTTGGTAGTGGGAAGTAGAATGGCCCATCTTTGATACCTTTCACTTCTTATAACTTTCTTGTCCTTCTTTTCAAATGGAAATGCAGGGTAGTTGTTAGAGTTTCAATATGAAAGTGACTTTTTTTTTTTTTTTTAATTTCTGTGTTCTTTGAAAGTTATTGGTTTTCCTTCCTTCGCTGTATCAAATGATACCATTTTTGTTGTGAAACTATTTCAGGGGACAACCGCCTGATTATGTACTGAGGGAGGCCAAAAACACTGGTAAATTTTTCAAGTGTATTGGGAATCTCCAGAATGGAGAGAACAGCGAGATTCCATCACATGGAAGAAGTTCTTATCAAGCATTGACTGAGGAAGAATATGAAGCTGTAAGTTATATATGTTATGTTTTTTCCCGTAGTGGATATTATGGTGCCTCTCCTACTAGTATGGTGTTAAAATACTTGCGAGCTTTTGGAATCCTTTTACATTGTTACATTTTTAATTTTTCATATTTTTGGTTTCTGTTCAGAGAGAATTGAAGAAGCCATCAATTGGGAAAGAGTATTTCAATCATATGAATCTTGAAGAAATTGTTACCCACTATCCCTATAGGAAAAACTTGCCGGAGGAAGATATTCTTAGAGGTTAGGTTTTATATTTCTTCATTAAAGCTAGGAACAGCTGAAGATTCTGTTGAACATGATATTCCTGTAATATTGTATGGATCTTTGTGTTTCTGTTGCTAGATTGAGGCCACTAATGAATATTGCATTTACTAAACTCATTACAGAGAGTCAAATACGATTGGCATTAATTGATTTTTTGAGAGGGCTAGTTGAATTTGATCCTGCAAAGCGCTGGTCACCCTTCCAGGTAATTTGCTTTGTACTGTTTTTAGTGTTAAAACTAAATTTCTGCTTGTGTTTGTGTAAATTTTATGCCCTCGTTAGTTGTATTGTTTAATTTTTGTGCCTGTACTTTTATCTCTGCTAAAATGTTTTTCATTGGGGGAAAAAAACTTCCTGTAGGCTTCAAGGCACCCTTTTGTGACAGGGGAACCTTTTACCCATCCTTATGAGCCTCCTCCAGAAACCCCTCGTGTGGTAAGAAAAATCTGTAGTTTTTAAATACTTGTATTCATGCATTTGGCTTGTACATATTTTGGTTGGTTATATTAAAATGGAGTGAACTCTGGATCTTTCCTCACATCCTAGGTCCACCCTACCATTGTCACCTGAGTTGATTTCATGTGTTCCATACTTTTAATTCAAAACTGTAAATGATCTCGTAAGTTGTTTTTATGAATCAATCACTGCTTGTGCAAAATCATTTGGGTAATCCAGTTTTGAGTGTTTGATGAATGATTTGGATGACAATTATTAGTAGGGTTTGAAACAATTATGCACATTAACCAGGAACACATTAGAGGCAGGGGATGAAACTGTGATTCTGATTGCCAAGGGCGAGTTTGTAACTAAAAAGATTTGTGATAGGATCCAAAATAGATAGAGGAAAAGAATGAAGGGAAGTCTTTAATGAAATATAAATCAAAATATAACTTCATAAATTGATAAAGATGAAGGAAAATCTCTATTTGAATATGAACAAAGATCTTAAACTTGTACAATAATAAAGCCTAAGGAGAATCTCCCAAAATTACAATGAATCTCGAAATCTACCTGCTATTAGCTACTGTTGTGTTTTGATAGAGTATCGATTATTATTAGGAATAAATATTATTTTTAAGTTATTTTAGATATTTTCTATTGAATAATATTATTTAGATTAATTTTCTGTTTGCTGAGTAGCCCTCAAGTTTATGAGCAGTGGATATACTTGCTGATTAAGCGAGTAATTTTATTTTTTGTATTTATTATTTAGATAGTTATTCCCCATTATCTGAGTTATGGATTAATGGGAGTATTTTTAGAAGTCATAGTTATTTTTCTCCATAAATATTTAGCTTCATAGCTTGTAGAAAGGATCTAGAATTAAAATCATTACTTATTTACATTATTGGAGATTCTCCTGGGCTTTTAGTTGTATGAGTTTAAGAACATTGCTCATCTTCTACCTAAAAATTTTACTTGATCTTTGTTAATTCATAAAGTTAGATTTTGATTTCATAATTTAATAAAAGATTTTTCTTCCTTGTTTCCCTCTACCCATCTTGGATCCTATAATTTTTATAATATAAAAATAGGTATTCAATAATAAATAAAATAGAAAATAACTGACTAAATCATTACCAACATTTACTTGATAATAAACAAATCCTAATTGAGATATTTATATATAATATCTCATTCTTATTCATGATAGAAAATAAATTAACTTGTAAAAATATGATAACAAACTGATCCACCGCTTCACCTGCTATCCCATATGTGATACTCTACCAATTTGTAACAAGTTAAAAAGATATTAACTGGAGGACCTTCAAGATTAAATAAATATTACAACAAACAACAACAAAAACAAGCCTTTATCCCACTAGGTGGGGTCGGCTACATGGATTGCAAGACGCCATTGTGCTCTATCATTTATTAAGCTTTTAGAAATATTATTAATTAGGAGATCACGTTCAACAACTTCCAAGAGTGTTCTCTTAGGCCTTCCTCTACCTCTCTTAATCGGACTCAAAGTTATATGTTCCACTCTTCTCACTGGTGCCTCCCTTGGTCTTCTTTGTACATGCCCAAACCATCTCAACCGATTTTCTACCATTTTTTCCTCAATAGGTGCCACCCTCACTTTTTCACGTATGTGCTCATTTCGAATTTTATCTTTACGTGTATGTCCGCACATCCATCGTAACATTCTCATCTCTGCTACTCCAACTTTATGCTCTTGCTGTCCCGTTAGAGCCCAGCATTCACTACTAAGATTAAATAAATATTGCATGGATAAAAATGGAATGGTATTGGATTGATGCAAGGGGGTGTTTAAGGTTCCTTTGATTGTGGCAGGTGCAAACTTGAAACTATATCTTGTTAGGATTCTTTCATATCTATTTTCTTAATCGTGCTTGGATCTCTATCCACATGATATCAATTGGGTATAAAGAGAACAACTCTGGAACTTTCTTTCTTTCCTTCCCTGTTTTTTTTTTTTAAAAGCCAACTGGATCTTGGAGTTAATGTTCACTTCCAGTATGATAACTATTACTTTATGTTGCAAAGTGACAAAAGTATGAGGATTTGATAATCACGAGGATTAACTCAGGTAAATGTTATTGGTTAAACCCACTGGGAAAAAAAGAAAAAGGAAGCCAGATGACTTGGAGAGACCTGATGTCTTACCTGAAAAATTTGCTTATTATTATTTTTTTTCAATTTTAATGTGCTTTTAGTCCGCCCTTCTATTTTATAGTAAATTTATAAACTGCAACTACTGCCGTCTCTTGTGATTCTCTGGGCATAACTGTATTCCAATTATTTATTCTGTCTAATTTATTTGGCTGTTGCTTTTCTCTCATTGCAGTGAGTTACTTAATAGATACATGGATTTCAATCTCTTTATGGTCTAATATGTATCTAATTTCTTTATGAACCTTAGGCGGTTGTTCAAGCTGTCAAAGTGGATCATCACCCTGGTGGAGGGCACTGGTTTGCTGCTGGTTTATCACCTAATGTGAGCCTGCTACTCTCTTAAACATGAAATGCCTTTCTATTGACTTTTTTGCTTTGTTTTTTTCTTAAACACCTAATGCATGCATGATGTTTTATTTTTGGTAGTTTTGTGGGAGTAGAGTAATTTTGTTATATATTTTGGTCTACTCCTCGTGTGCGCGTTAATACTGATGAAATATGTCTATTACAACTGTTATACTACTATATCACTTATTGCGATGCTACAAGTAACTAGCTGACACCAGACATTTAGTCTAGTAGCTATTCTAATGCGCGCATATGCATTTTGTTACATTTAGGCAGATCCCCTTTGCTTGAAGCATCGATGTTAACAAACTTAGTTTGTTACTAATGTAGTTGATTTTATTACAATGGGGAGCTTTAGTGAGGTGTGTTTGCCAGTTTCTTCCCAATTATTACGTGTGCAGTGGAAAGATACTCCTGTAGTGTTTTCTCATGAATAAAATGGCAGTTGGCACCAATGTGATTTTCTATTTGACAGAATTAATAATATTAGATTTGATAATCTCTTAATTAATAATATTTCTAAAAGCTTGATAAATGATAGAGCACAATGGCGTCTTGCAATCCATGTAGCCGATCCCACCTAGTGGGATAAAGGCTTGTTGTTGTTGTAGAATTTAATATTAAACAGAGTGTGAATATTTGTTGGATTGTCATGTTGATGGAGTCCCGCATTGGGTAGCCACAAGTAATTATTGTGGTACTTGAATGGTAAGATTCTTTCCCTTTACTAGCTGATTTTTAAGGGTGGTTTCTCTGAGCATAATTAGATCCGATCAATTAGGTGTCATTGACCCAATGGTCAGTGACATTGTAGTGCAGGCATTGAGAATGTTGACTCTTTAGAGGTAGTGTGTTATAGATTGGAAAGAGAGAAAGGGGGGAAAAAAGAAAGAAACAGGGGGATTAAGAGCAAATCTGAATATGCAATTCTGTGAGAATAATTACAGGAAAATTAGAGGGATACGTCCCATGAAAATAGAGATTTGATAGGATTGGGTCATTAGGAGTAATATTTGATTTTAATTCCTTTTGTTTTTTTATTTCCTTTTATAGAAGATTATGGTACGTGTATATAATCTGACCATATTACTGAATAAGATTTATTCGGTTCCTTCCTCTGGCTTGTCTTCGACCACATGGTATCAGAGCACGCAGACGCTGAACACCATCACTCAGACGAAGACGACAGAGCCGACCGAGAGTCAAACTCGCGCACTCGACCCTCTGCGTTCATGGGTTCCGGCACTGAGGCTGACTCAAAAATCACTCCAAATGGTGGAACTCCTCTCGGGTTGAGTTCTGCCGAGGGGGCGTCCCTTGTCTTGGTTTCCGAAAAGTTCAATGGAACCAATTATCGTGAGTGGGCCCAGAGTGTTCGACTGGCTGTTGGAGGCCGCGGGAAGCTGGGTCTTATCTCAGGTACATCCAAACCACTAGACGCGTCAGACTCGGCTGCCTTGGTGAAGAGGGAGACCGACAATTCCCTGGTGGCTTCTTGGTTGGTTAACTCTATGACCCCTCCAATCAGACGGTCCTTTATGTTTCTCCCGACAGCACGGGATATCTGGGACGCAGTCAAGGAGTCTTACTCGGGTGGGGAAGATGGTGCTCAAATCTATGATCTCAAAACTCGAAGTTGGCAGATCAAACAAGGTGAGCGTGATCTTACGGAATTCTGGTTGGAGTTAGTTTCAGTGTGGCAAGAGATTGATCTCAACATAGAAACCGAGTGGTCTTGTCCGAGTGATGCAGCACGGTATAAGAGGCTTATTGAAGATGAGCGAGTATTCCAATTTTTGGCTGGTCTTCATCAATCATTAGATGATGTTCGTAGTCGCATACTGGCTCGCTCTCCTCTACCATCTACTCGGGATGCATTTGCTGAGGTTCGTCGTGAGGCTTCTCGACGCAAGGTGATGTTACCTGGAATTTCATCAACCTTTCCTTCATCTGAGGTGTCTGCTTTAGTGAGCCGACAATCGGATCAAGGCCAAAAGGAATTAAGAGGAAAGGCTGTTTGTGAGCATTGCAAAAAGACAGGCCATTCAAAAGATAAATGTTGGGACCTCCATGGAAAACCACCTGATTGGAAACCACGTAAAGGTAAATCTCTTGGCTATCAAACTACTTCTGATTCTACTTCAGACAAATCTGGTTCTGCTCCAGACAAATCGGGTACCTTGCCTATCATCGACAAGGATCAGTTAAATAAGCTTCTAGAGATGCTCCATAGTTTACAATCCAACCAGTCACCTCCATCTCATAATGCTTCCGTTGCTAAGCAAGGTAATTCGCATTTTGCATTTAATGTATGTTCCACTAAATCAAAGTGGATTGTTGACTCCGGAGCCTCAGATCACATGACTGCAGACTCTACCTTGTTTACCTCATACTTTCCTTGTAGTGGCCATGAGAAGATTGACACAGCAAATGGTACATCCCTCATTGCAGGCAGGAAAGGGTAGTATCATTGTTTCTAAATTTCTGCACCTTGACTCTGTCCTTCATGTTCCCTATCTTGCGTGCAATTTACTATCTATTAGCAAGTTAACTAAACAAGTCAAATGTAGTGCTCACCTTCTTCTCTACTCACTGTATTTTCCAGGATCTCTCATCGGGGAGGATGATTGGCAGTGCTGAGGAGTGTGATGGGCTCTCCTACCTTGATGAATCAACCGTGAGTAATCTATGGTCGCGAATCTACTGCAACCTTGTGACTACTTCTGAACAAGCTGATCTTTTGTTATGGCATAAAAGAATGGGTCATCCCAATGTCCAATATTTGAGTCATTTGTTTCCCAATTTTTCATCTAATAAAATTTCTAATTTTCATTGCGATATTTGTGAATTAGCCAAACATCATCGCTCTTCTTTTCCACAGTCTAAATATAAGCCTTCTAAGCCTTTCTCTCTTATCCATAGTGATGTTTGGGGTCCATCTCGTGTCTCTAATCGAACTAGAGCCAATGGTTCGCTACCTTTATTGATGACCATACCCGTGTGTGTTGGGTATATTTAATGAAAGATAAATCTGAGGTAGCTTCTATTTTTATCGAATTCTATATCATGGTTCTTAATCAGTTTAACACGTCCATCAAAATTCTCCAAACAGATAATGGCACTGAATATGTCAACAAGTCTCTAAGTGACTTCCTTAAGGCTTGGGGCATTATCTATAAGACCTCCTGTACAAATACACCCCAACAAAATGGGGTAGCCGAACGCAAAAATAGAACACCTGTTGGATGTTGCCCGTGCCCTTATGTTTACCACAAATGTGCCAACATATTTCTGGGGAGATGCCATTCTTACCGCCACCTATCTCATTAACCACATGCCCACAAAAAACTCTATCCTACACCACACTCCTCGAGTGTCTCCGGTAGACCCACTCTCTCACCCATCTTGAAACCGTTCTTCCATTAAAGTTATTTGGGTGTTCTGCGTTTGTGCATCTCCATTCCTCTTCCAAGCTTGACCCACAAGCTGTCAAGTGTGTTTCTTGGTTACTCCTCACACCAAAAGGGATATAAATGCTTCGATCCATCCTCTAAACGCCTACTTATCAGTCATGATGTTACTTTTTCTGAATTTGAACCTTTCTATTCATCACCTTCAATTCAGGGGGAGAGTTGGAGTGAATTTCAGGAATATTCTCCCATTGAACCTATTGATTCTCTTGACTCTCTTGATCATCCCACTTTGCTTGAGCCTGTCTCTTTTATTCCAGAATCAAAAGAAAATGCAAGTTCAGGGGGAGATAAGAACACAGGTGCTGAAGGTAAAGAGATCAAAGTTTACACGCGGAAGAAGAAGCATGGTACAAAAGCTCTCATACCTGAAGCAGTACCGGAATCAGAACCGATGACAGATCCTATGGGAGATAGTCCTAAAGAAGATGAGAATGATAATCCTGATGAGGAAGAAGGTTCAGAAAGTTCAGAAGATGACTTGGAGGTGCCTATTGCTCTCAGGAAGAAGCCAAGATCATGTACACAACATCCTATTCAGACGTTCCTATCTTATAAAGCCTTATCCCCAGGATATCGGGTTTTTATTGCGAATGTGGATGGTGTTTGTGTCCCTACGGACATTCATGAGGCCCTGAAAACGTCTGGATGGAGAGAAGCTGTCTTGGAAGAAATGAAAGCCTTGGAAGAAAATGAGACTTGGGAGGTTGTGCAGAAACCAGAAACCAAGAAACAAGAAGCTGGTTAGTTGCAAGTGGGTATTTACCCCTAAATATAAGGCTGATGGAAATCTTGATAAATTGAAGGCTAGACTGGTGGCAAGAGGGTTTACACAGACCTATGGCATTGACTACTACTAGGAAACATTCGCACCAGTGGCAAAATTGAACACCATCAGAGTATTGTTATCTGTAGCAGCCACTCTTGAATGGCCGTTACACCAACTAGACGTCAAAAATGCCTTCCTAAATGGAGAATTGAAAGAAGAAGTTTATATGACTCTACCTCCTGGCTTTGATAAAGGAAGGGAGAATTAGGTATGTAAATTGAAAGAAGAAATCATTATATGGGTTGAAACAGTCTCCAAGAGCATGGTTTGATAGATTCTCAAAAGTTCTAAAGCTACAAGGCTACAATCAAGGACTATCGGATCATACTATGTTCGTTAAAGTAGAAGGGGGCAAGAGGTGTGTCCTATTGTATACGTTGATGATATAATCATCACTGGTGATCATAATGAAGAGGAAAGCGGCAAGGCAAGAATAAAGGGTTCTTGGAAAAGAATTCAATATCAAGGACTTGGGTTGTCTGAAATACTTCTTGGGAATGGAGTTTGCAAGATCAAAGCAAGGTATTTATGTGTCTCAAAGGAAGTATGTACTTGATCTCTTAAAGGAGACGGGTATGCTGGGGTGTAAACCTGTTGAAACCCCTATTGTTGTTCCAAAGAAGAGGCAAAAATCCAAGAAAGAAGAGGGCAATCTAGATGAAGAGGGTAAAGAAGATAAGAAGAAGATAAAGAGAAAGAGAGGCCAATGGATAAAGAGAGATACCAAAGGCTTGTTGGGAAACTTATTTATCTATCTCACACACGACCTGACATAGCATTGCTATGAGTGTTGCTAGTTAGTATATGTGTGAACCGAAGGAAAAACATATGGAAGCTGCATACAGAATCCTAAGATACCTAAAGGGAAATCCTGGGTGAGGTTTACTGTTTCAAAACATGAACAAAGGAACATAGAGGTGTATACAGATGCAGATTGGGGTGGACATCACCAAGACAGGAGATCTACTTCTGGGTATTGCTCATTTGTATGGGGAAATCTGGTTTCTTGGAAGAGTCAAAAGCAGAGAGTTGTATCCAAAAGCAGTGCTGAATCTGAGTTGAGAGCTCTTGCTCAAGGCATAATGGAAGAGTTATGGCTAAAAAGGGTTCTGAAAGAAATACATGTCCAACTTGATCTGCCTCTCAAACTATATTGTGATAATAAGGCTGCCATAAGTATGGCATTGAATCCTATCCAACATGAGAGGTCCAAGCATGTGGAGATAGACAGGCACTTTATTAGAGAAAAGGTGGAAGATGGAATTGTATGCCTAGCCTTCCTAGCGACAAATCTCCCAGCAGCAGATGTGTTGACAAAGGGGTTACACAAACCTGCTTTTGATAATTGTATAAGCAAGTTGGACATGATTAGCATCTATGATCCAAATTGAGGGGGGTGTGAGAATAATTACAGGAAAATTAGAGGGATACGTCCCAAAAAAATAGAGATTTGATAGGATTGGGTCATTAGGAGTAATATTTGATTTTATTTCCTTTTGTTTTTTATTTCCTTTTATAGAAGATTATGGTACGTGTATATAATCTGACCATATTACTGAATAAGATTCATTCGGTTCCTTCCTCTAGCTTGTCTTCGACCACATTCTTATAATAAATCAAAGTCGGAAACTTAGGTACACTGCTAAATGTATCTAGATCCTACATACAATGATAAAATAATTAAATATCAAATCCTATATTAATCTTTAAGTCTTGTTAAATATTTTAATTCATAATTGTATCTAAATCTATTTAGATCCTAACTAATTCTTAATTCTTTTTTTATTTATAACAATTACAAATCAATACCCCTTCTCCCAAAAGACCCTTTCCCTCAAGGGTCAAGTGCACTGAAAATTGTACCAAACCTCTCTAGAGCATCTTAATTAAATTCCCTTTAAACCCAAGTTAGAACAAGAACGGACACTGGCAACAAGGAAGAAATAGAGATATGTGTTCTCATTGGTGAAATAGAAGCTAACTGTGACTGAGAGTGAAGAACAAACATTGATAGAGAACTTAAAGTAGATAATGGACTGCTACCAATTGTTACCAAAAGAATACTAGCCGAAAGAATCTTGGGACCATGATTGAGGAACCTGCATTGACATAACTGTTAACTACCTGGAGTTCTTGGCCCTCGACAATGTTCTCACATTCTTCTTGGGTACTGGACAAGATCCATCATTGATTGGGGAAAGCTTCTTTGCACTCTGCCTCATTCACAACCTCCCATTTCTCAAACTGTTTTCAAATGTTGATGAGGAACATTGTACTAAAAAAGCTTTAGGTCTCAAAGGCTCCTGGATCTATTGTTAACGGCAAAATTGCCTTTTAATCCTTACAGTAATTACATAACATGGTGTTATGATGGAGTCCCATATTGGGTAGCCACAAGTAGTTCTTTTGGTATCTAATAAAATGATTTTTTCCCTTTACAAACCAACTTTCAAGGGTGGTTCTCCATAGTTGTTTAGGTTTTGATCCCATGCCTTAGAGTCATAGCACTATCATACTAAATTAGGACAAATGGCATGTTTGGTTACCCAACACAACAATTCGAAAGTACATTTGCAATGTCCATTCCATAAAGTTACCTTTCCAAGTTTCTTTCTGGTTTTTTTGCTTTTCAATTGATTTTTTTTTTAATATCCTAACATATATGGAAGTTGTTGACCGAGACTTTTAGTTAATAATATTCCTAAAAGCTTGGTAAATGATAGAGCACAATGGCATTATACAATTCATGTAGCCAACCTTATCTTGTGAGATAAGGCTTGTTGTTGTTGTTGTAACATATGATATAAGCTGCGCTGAAATAACTGACCAGAATAGAAAAATGTACTACAACAGTAAATGAGGGGAAAATACTGAGGTTTTACTATTAAATGTCAAAAGGAACCGAACCGGTGTTACATTGGACTCTCACTTATTTTTGCTAAAGCCCTATACTCCAATATATTTGGCACAACAAGTAACTTCAACTAAGTACCCAAAATACAGAAACAGAACAAACACACAGTGCTGGCATTCGAGAGGCTAATCTCTCCTCACCACATTTAGTTTTCCAAATACATCATATGAGCTCCCCTTAAATGCAAAAGGCTTCTAAAAACCCAAAATGTCTCACACCCCACTTCCAACAAAAGCTATTCCCCTGGGCAGCCCCTAAAACATCATTAGTCTAGCTTTTACTTTTCCTTACTACTAGAATCTGTCTGATAAACATCAGAACCAGAAGTTTTGCTTGTTTTCCTTCTTGGCCTTCCTTGATTCCCTCTACATGTTTTAAAGAATTTTCTAGCTCTATCAATATCCGAACAAGTTTAAGTGAAAGTAAGTTCGTTAAAAGTACTTTGACTTTTTGAAAGTCATAAATAAACACACCCTTGATAGATGAAAATTTGTATCCTCACCTTTTTCAATTAGTAACATCACATGTGTAGACTGATCTGATTTTAAAGACATTGATTCAAGCAGCAGCAGTTCAAGGGCGTAATAGGAACTATTATCTATTCATCTTCCTGAAAAACCAATCTATTTTAGCTGAACTCCCCATTTTGAGGATCAATAATCCTGGATTTTCTTCTGCAATTTCTTTTGCCTAGCTTCCTTGGAATTTGCATTGTGCAATTGTTCATCTATGATTGTTAGTTCCCTGAATAATGTTGTTTTTTAAAAGTATTTTCTTGGTAAATTATCTTACGTTCTTGCAGGTTCCTAGCAAAAGTAGGCCTTCACTATATAGCAGCTTGCATTTCCAGATGGTGCAATATCCACCTGCTAACAGCTACGGCAGTTGTGGGAAGCCATGGTAGCTATAATGATAGTGTTGGGCTTGGTTGGAAGTAGCTATGGAAGTTATGGAGAAAGCAGCAGTAACATGTTTGCATACTGTTCGCCTGTTGGTCCATCTGGTATTCATTTGCTTGGTCATGGCAGTACCTCAATGCTTGGAAATAGTCCTGATGCAAGGAGAAGGGTTGTTCCATACCAGGCAGGGAGTGCTCGAGGCATAAGCCCATCTGCTGGAACTTTCACCCATTTGCCCCTTGGTGCGAGTCCCTCACAATTTACTCCTCCAAGTCCTATACACAAGTTTCAGCAAGCTCTCCTGGACACTATGGACCTACTTCTCCTGCAAGAGGCACTTCTCATGGATCACCGTTGGGGAAGACATCTACCATTAGCCAGTTAATAGAAGAAAAAATGGGGATGTTCTGGAAGTCATCAAACTCAAGATATAACATTTTCTCCACATTGGCAAGTTCACTGTCCTACAGCTCCATCTATGGTGAAGGAACAGCTCAATTTCTTAGCAGCTCGCCATCTTATCTGCAATCAAATTGATGATGCTGCAAGCCGGAAGCAGCGCGGAGGTGGAAACTAATCAGAAAATGGCATGTTTGTTTATGCCAAGTTCTATTCAAACTTGCAACCAACAGAGTTGGGACATGACAACCCAGAGTCTTGCCTATCATTGCCTGATCCTGGTGATTGGGATCCTAATTATAGGTAAATGGTTGGATTTTAAACATCTATTTTCTGTTTGATTTGTTCTTAGGATTATATCTTGCATGTCTGTTTTTGCTTCCCTTTTCCATTATTATAGAAATAGATCTCACATTGTATTAGTGAGGACTATATATGTTTTTTTTTTTTCAAATCATGTGAGGATCAAGTTCCAACAGTTGTGTTGAAGATGAGGACCCCAAAGCCCCGCAAAACAAATCTTACCAATTTGCTAAATGTGAGAGGTTGGGCTTTGATAAGATTCTATTAAAGACTTATTGAAGAAGGAAATGATAGAAGTTAATTAAGTCTGATTGTTAGTCTTATTATTTGATTTGAGTTTAGAATTATTTAGGAAAGCTTTATTAGATTTTTGGAGATTTCTTTAGATTTTATTCAGTATTTTTCCAGTTTTAGACTTTAGGATATTTATTCAGTTTTTGTTTAATTGTCTAGTTATCTAGATTTTATTTTGTATTTTGGAGTGTCTTAGCTTTATAAAGATGCATAGTAACTCAGAAGTTAGTATATCATGAATAAAACAATTTTTAAACCCCTTAAAGATTCTCTTAAGCATGGCTATTGAGAGAAGTATAAAACGACATTCTTGTTCTATATCATTAATAGATTTAGTCCTCTTATTTCATTTTGTTAACTTTGAGCACCTAACAATTTTGGCATTAGAGCCTGGGTACAATGGTGACCACAGGTATAGGGAATGAAACCACCAAACCTACTGCCACATCATCCCACAACACATCCCCTAATATAGAAAACTTAGACAAGCAAAACCTGTTGGCAGCAGATCAATTAGCTATCATCACTTCAAGACTAGAGACGCTCAACTTATTAAAA
>NW_026556896.1:0-30191 GCF_029017545.1 Prosopis cineraria
ACTAATACCATAGATGACCTTAGTGTTCAGTTATTATTTGGTAGCTCTATTATCACCTACAGGAGTATGGGGTAAGGTATACGACACCCTAAGTAGGTGTAAAGGTGTTTGCCTTTGGCCAAGCTCCTTCTTATAATTAGTGAGTTCAGGTCAGTTTAGTCACATAAACTTGGCTAATTTGTATTGTTAACCTATGGGTTTAGTCAAAAGTAATACAGGAGGGTATAAGGGTGGTGAGGAATGATCATGCATGATTTAATTATGAGTAATCATGTTTGTCTATCATGATCATATGATTTGTTATTAAACAGTTGCATGCTCATTTATAGTTTAGTTTGCTTGTAGATAGATTAGATGATGACATTTTTAAATAATTATATAGGGGTTTAATACTAGTGCAAGTGTATGTTTAAATGCTATTAAGCTTGCTTGAAAGCCAGAAGCCATTTGAAAGTGTTATATGAAAAATTATGAATTTGTGCTTTCTAAGTGAATATGGGGTTATATATGGCCAAGTGCTTTCTAAATGAACATATTAATGTTTGATTGGTTATTTTAGCTATTTTCAAGCCGTCGGATGTGATTTTTAGTCTTATATGGGCTATTGGCATTGGTTTGGCAAGCTTTGGACACCTTGGGTTATGTTTGTAGTAAAGAAATGACCATTTTATGTCCACATTTCTAATTTTTAAAATGAATATCATTTTTATGTAAAACTAGTGCCAATAGCTAAGTAACTTAGTTAGCTACATGTGAGCTCTTAAATTGCTTCAATCAAATGTTGAACAAATAAATGGTACATGCTGAAATTTTGCTCTAAGTACTGTCATGATAGAAACTTGTGTTGTCATGAACTACGACAAACGATACTGCGGTGTATGAAGTCTGTGCTATGATATGTAAAAGTATTGATTAAAATTAACCCAAGATTTATACAAGTCCTAAACTAAACATGAAATAAGACTAGACCAGGATCCTGCCCAAACTAAATCCATTTATATTATAAACAAAATGCCCCCATCACAAAAGAGGGGGCTTCCTTTGTAATGAGCAGACTTACTATGGACAAAGCCATAAGACACAGAAAGACAACTCTATAAATCAACAACTCAACTAAGGGGTATCACAATCTCTAGTAATTACAATAAACAAACAGAGGACACTTAGCTAGAAAACTATGTCTGAGAGTTCAAATGAATGACCATATACCTAAATTGAGCCATTTTTGTCTTTGTGCATAAAGGGCAAGCTATAATCTCACTTGAAAAAAATGTTACAATGAGGTTTGAGATACGAATATCAATAACTAAAGTAAATTCTAATATAGATAGGCATATCATAATATAATATTTTTTTTTGATATGCTAATACAATATATTTTGACAAGAAGGTGCATGCTCAAATATCACAAACTAAAACTAATTTCAAAACTAGAATGTTCAATACTCAAGGTAATACAATTACTCAACAAGATTTTCATAGATATAATGCCATCTCAATAATCACTATAGTACAATAATTAACCTACCTAAACACTCCCTTTCCATAACCTGAAGACTATGGTTCAGAGAATGCCCCCCATAATCACCCAAATTCTATAGCCCTTGGGTAAAGGTCACTACAATTTACTAAGAGATCATGGAGTTGAATCCACCTTCCATGGCCTAGCCACTGTGGTTTGAATACCTTTACTTATTCTCTTTCTATTTCTAAACCCACAGTTAGTAGATAAGTACTAATAGGTCTTTATATGTTGTCCCCTTTCCTTCCTCGATTGTAAGAATGGGTATCTTTGAGATTATAAATTACCATGTGGTTATAAAGAATATTCCTCGAAAGTTTGGGAGGTGGGGTAGGGTCTCTCTTAAAATATGGACTCTGAGAAGTTGTGCTATAAGGGGGCTTCGAGACTTTTTTAGATCTCGCTCATTTTTCCAGACCCATAGCTCCCCTCCAATAAATCGATAAGCCTTTCGGCTGAACCGGGGGACAGATCCCAAGTTCCAAATTAATCTTCCAGATGTGATTTGCTATGGAAACAAAATCATAAACATGTTGACCATCTTCGTCAATAAGGCCGGCTTTAAAGTGCCAGCAGCTTTCCCCGGCACATTCTTGTCAATTCATAAGTCACATCCAAATCCCAACATAGAAATTCAAAGTACAATACAATATATATTGTCTGTACTCAAAACCAATTGCTTATCAAAAGGGTGAAGTTCCATCAATATAATTCCAATCTGATTTCAAAGTGCCAACATCAATATATAATATATATATATATATTAAATATCAATTTTCAAACATATTAATGTATATATTATAGAATCATACTTAATCAATATTTATATAGTTTAACACCAAAACAAGGTTTGTTTTAATGGATAATTATTTCTAAAAATTTTCACAAACATTTGAAAACTATATATGTATGTGCATGTTACAATAAGAATTAAACATCAATTACCTCAAACCATCAAATTAAAAGGGCAAAAAGGCCAGCCAGAATTGCTTTAAACAATCTAAGCAATCACCACACCATGGTTAAAAATAAAATCTTAGTCACACAAGAACCTAATTCAAAGCCTACAGAGCCCACACAACAACAACCATACAACAATCAAGTCTTAAACCCAAAATAAGATTTAGGTAATCCATGAGTGCAACCTCTACAATTTTTCATTCCTCATTTTTTCCAAGGTACCAAAAATACCAAAATTACCCAATCATAGTCAAAAATTAGTTAACAATATAATCAATTTTAACCATTCAAACCAATTCACAATTTATCTCTAAATAAGTCCTTTTTTGAGTAAGAATCTATAGTTCAAAATGTTAAACCAAACAACTACAAAACCAATGAAATTTTAAGCATAGCATCCTTTTTACTTGAAGTTTTTAAATGCATCAATTTCTTGGTCATATAACATCATATTTTTCCAACCAAAAATCCTTTAAATTTTGGACATAAATTCTAGAAAATTTAAAAAATCCACAAAACTATTAATCCAAAAAAATTTCTTGCTCCAAGAGGTTTAACTAAGTTATCTATTGCTACAATATAAAGTTCCACCAAGAATTTTCTCTCAAAATCGAACCTCCTTCTATATAGCTTAAGGTTTGAATAAATGGAATAAATTTTAGTTTTTCCACCATTTAAATCCATATTAGAAACAACAAAAACCTTATTTAACTCTGTAATGCATAAATCAACAACCAAAAAGCTCAATCATATCATATCATATTCCAACCCCATGTTTAGATTCAAGGCAATCCATTCATCAACTCATAATGCAAGTCATAGATTTTGAAGAGAAGTGAAGAAAGCTTAAAATATCATAAATACATTGATGAAATTCACTCAAATACTTCATAAAATGACTCTTAGACCTTTTTAAACCTTCTTCTATTAATTTTTACCCAAATTATAACATCCCTATCGTTAGCTGTTAATCGAGGGTAAAGTGATAATTAGTATAGAATTAGAGATTTGGATGATTACTTAATAGTTTGACTTGTTGGGATGTTGTATGAATAGGTACAGGTAAGAGAATTGCATTTTAAGTCAAAGCAAGTGTGCGTGATGAGAATTGTTTCTCACTGTGCCACGTGCCACAACTTGTGCTCATGTACCATAGTGTACCATAGTATATAGCGACTAGAAATGACCCCTTAAGTCATGATTTTGAATGATTTTCAAAAGGGAGAATATGAAAAGACATGAAAAGAGAGGAGAAAAAGTTGAGGTCTACTAAAGCTATCAATTTTAGAGTGAGAGAAGTTGCTTCTGATTAGTTACATAGCAGGTAAGCTACGTATAACCCTTACCTTTTTTTTACCCAAATTTCTCTGAGAGTTATAGAGAAATTAAATCGGTAAATTTTAGTGGTTTGATTCTTGCCTAATAGTAATAGGAAGGTTCTCGAGAGTTAAATTAGAGTTTTGAAACTGGTTGAAAAGCTAAATGATAAAGCTTTGAACTCGTAGGCCCAATTTGGCCTAAGAGGGAGAGAATTTAGGGTGAAAATTCTATTTGAGTGAAATGAGACTTGTTAAGCGATGTAATGTAGTAATCGAGTAGCAGTGGATATAAGATGGATAAATAAAAATAATACATGACTAAAATATAGTCATAAGTAGTAAATATGTGTTTTTAGTCAATTAGACCAAATGATAAATTGTGCCAAATGTATTCAAATTGGCATATTGAGCATATGAGTTAAGAAAGGAAGCTTGTGATAAGCTATAGTGGTAGTTAAAATTCACAGGTAACCTTTATAGTGATAGAGAGGTTGAGGTAAACCAAATAACTTTTTTTATTTGACTATTTATTGTAACTATGTGTGAGTATGCTATGTAGTGCATGAAAGTGTTTTGAACTAAGCATGTTTTATAAGCATTGTGTGAATCTTGCATGGAAATAGCTTTTAAGCAAAGAAATGAGTAAGAACATGTGATTTCCATACTTTAAATAAAATATGCTATGTAATGAGGATGTATGTATGAATGAGGAACCTTTGAATGGTTTAGAAAGTATGATCATAGGAGTGAGAGTTTACCTGAGTGGAGAGGTGGTGATAAGATCATATGAAATACTCTCCTTAGTGCCCAATGGGGTGTGGTGTTGGAGAATTATACCTCCTTAGTACCTTTTTAAAGTGCAGTGTTGGAGAAAATCTCCTTAGTGCCTATTGAGGTATGGTGTTAGAGATGTAGGACTCCTTAGTATTTGTGTGATACAATGTTGGAGTCAATGATACCTCATTGTGTGTATTGGGGAAACTGTAGTTAGAAAATGACATAGAACACCTTTGGTCAGGTGATTCTACCACTAAAGGTGAGCTTAGGACTAATGAAGGTGTACATTAGTCTAAGGTAAGCTTATGGTTTTATGTCAGGGTGATTTGAAGGTTCGATCAATATGATCATGCTACATGTTGCTAAATGCGGTAAAAGTAGAGAAAAGTGGTAAAACAAGTGTAAAAGTGATGAAATGATTGATATGAGTGATATTTAAAATGAATATGTGATATGTTATATTAAATGGTATATTATGTTTTACTTTCATATGGTTACATGTGATAGTTAGTATGAGTGAGTTATTCTGTTATTGAGATTTTTATTTCACATTATGGTTATATTTTTATAAGACAAAGTAGTGATCAAGGCAAGGGAGGAGAGACAAGACTGGCATAGTGGTGCCATTGTTGTGAAAGTCTCTGAGATTATGTAATGAACTGAGAACTTATTTAAATATTTGTAAATGAGTTGCCATAGGATTATATGCATACTTTGAGTAGTGATTTTATGGAATATTAGCCCAATTATGTGTGTATATATATATATGGTAAAATGAATCAAGGCCTAAGATTTGTGTTTGTGTGCAAAATGTAGTGATAATGGTGAATCTTAAGCCCAAGCATGAAATTATGATTAATGAGTAATTTAGGGCTAAGATTGAATTGTGAATATGTTATGAATGTGGTTATATGTGTATTTGATGAGAAAAGGGCTAAGTGGGCTATGTTATGCCAAGTATTGGTAAGTTGTGAAAGTTTGTGTAATAGGGAAATTGGCCGTTAAAGGATCAAATTTCAATATACGTGTATGTTTGTGATGTACTGTAGTTAATCAGGTGTAGTAGGTCCATTTAAACTTGATTTAAGGCCTTGTATGGTCTAATAAGAGAAAGGGATCGATTTGAGTACTTGGGTATGTAAAGTTTTTAGAAAAAGTAACTTTTTGCACCTGAGTGTCTAAATTTTGATTGGACCAATAGATCATGTCTAAACCTATCCCATTAGTTAGCTTATGAGATAAGCTTCATGTGGATGCTTTAAATCACTTCGATCGGATGTCATAGGTGAAAATGGCGCACACTAGAAGTTTGTTATTTTGCTGTCAAAATGAAAGCTGAAACTTCAAACTAGTATGCCGCGGCACATGGTATTACATGCCACAGTGCATGTCATAGAAAGATTGGGTGTGTGGGTTTATGCCATATGCCACTACACATGTACTACATGCTACAGCACATGGCCCCTAATTTAACCTGATTTTATAGTTTATATGGCATGCAATGAGTGATGTGAATGCATATATTTTGCTTCCCTTGTGTATTAGTCAATGCATTATATTTTTGATGATTTTGCAAACAAGTCTTTGGCCAAAATTTTTCAAAAAAAATATTTGATTATTGATTTGGGGTGTTTAAGTTGTGATTCTATTAATTTTCTCTTGTATCTAGAGGATATGGGAGGAGGTTATGCAAACTTTAGGAGAGGAGTTGTTGGAGTCCTAAAAAATGCAAAAAAAAAAATGAAGTGATTTTGGGTCCTCCTTTTAAAATGCACAGAGGGAATAAAAAAAATTTATTTTATGGGTTTAAAATTGTAATTTTTATAGGAACTATTTTGTAAAGATTTATACTTCCCTTGCCATAGATGTAATATAACATCCTAAATTTTTAATCTTAGAAACTATTTACTAATTGGGGATAAATTAATTATTTATTGAATTAATTGTGGTACGGGATGGTATATAAGTATTTTGACTTACTACGTTGTTGAATGTATAGGATGGGGAGATGTAATGGTAGTTTGAAGTAGAGCATGCGAACAACATTTGAAATGTCTCACTGTGCTACATGCTGCAATGCATGGCACAAAATTTGCTTAAATTATATGTGGTCAGCTTGTGAAAATAGAAAGAAAAGAATGCGTGAAATAGAGAAAGGAAGACTTCTCTACTAAGGCATCCATTTTTTGAGGTTTGGGAGTTATTTCTGACCAGTGACTTGTTAGGGTAAGTTTCATACCACCCTGTACTTCATTTCTATCCCAATTTCTCTTAGTTTAGGTTATAGAGAAATTAGATCAAGGAGTTTTGAGGGGTTAAGTTTTGAGAAAAAGTTTTGAAAAAGACTTATAGGTGTGAAACTAAAGTTTTATGATTTGTCTAGGGTTTAATAGTTACGTCTTAGAGATATAGGGTCAAATTGGTTTGAATTATGAAGTTAAAAAGGATGAAAGTATTTGTAAGTGTGAGAGATAGGTTTTTGATCATTCTAATAGCTTAGGGTGAGTTATTATGATCGGTTAGTAAAGTAAACTCAAAAAGTGGTAATAAGATTGTTATATGGGCTAAGTAGTGTGGCTTAGTCAAGTTAGTTCTTTATATTGGGCTTGGAAATTGATTAAGAGTACTTAATCATGTAGATTGAGTAGTTGAGAGTTGTTCATGGAAATCTGCACTTTTTAGGGAAAATCAGTGAAAATGGTAACCCTTGGTAATAAGGGTGTGAGGTAACTAGATTAGCCCTTTTACTTATTAACTTGCTAAATTAATTACAAGTTATTTGTGTAAACTACACGTTGCAATTTATAAATGATAGAGTAGAATTTTTGTGAAAAGTTGTGCATGTGTGTGTGGAGAAGGGATGTATGTAGCATAGGTTGCATATGGTGTTGCATTAATTTATAAGCATATATAAGTACCCTAGTTTGACATAGGGGGTAGTGGTCTTACTTCATGTAAAGTTAAGAAGTCTTGATGATTTAGAGCATTGATTTTGATCTGCTAGTAGGACTTAAGAGTGCATCTACAAGTGTACTCTGGTCTAGGTAGGAGGTTATGGCCCTATTTTGTGTAAGGCTAGGAAGTCCTGGTAGTTTAAAGCATTTATTTGATCTACTAGTAGGACACAAGAAGAGCATAACCATCCATATGCAATACCTTAGTTTGAGGTAGTGGTTGGTTGCCCTACTTATCTAAGGCTGGGAAGTTGTAACATCCTAATTTTGATATAGGAAAACTAGTTACTAATTAGGGGTAAATTAGTAATTAGAGAATCAATTATTGCTTGGAAGTTGGATTGATATTTTGTGTTGGCTGGTTGATATGTTTGGTGTTTTGAAGCACGAGAGAAGCTTGGAGGAATAAGCAAGAATAATGAAAGAAAATAAAAAAAAGTTGATAAAACTGGGTATTAAACTAAATAGAAGTAATGAGAACTTAGGGTTCCCTACTAGTGTCCTGTATGGTTCCTATATTAGTGACCATGGACCTATCTTGAAGATTCTGCCCACGGAGCAACAAATTATCCTGCTCATACTTTCGAGCAACTTCTTCTCTAACCTTTGCTAGAAGGTCATCAAGCTTAGCTCTAGATACAACTCCTAATGAGCCTTGTGGAATTAATCCAAAATACTTCTTGAGATCAACTCCTTTTCCTACCCCCTATCACAACCAGAATAATCTAGTGTTCCAATTACTGATGCAAAGATATCTATTCTTCTAGTAGATTGAAATGAACTTTAGGAAGCTTATACCTTAAGTGAATCCTGCAATATACAATTAATGAATTTATCTTAAAAGATACAAAATCTAAAATTTGATTTAATCTATTTAGTATAATTACTTATAATCCTTTGAGCAATTTCAGCAACCTCTGGAGTAATATATTGGCCTTTCTTGATTCTAGCCTCTTTTTATTTTCTTTGATAAGTTGGAGGAGCTGGGGGATGAACAACAATACTGGGGTCAGATCTTGCAGCTTTCTCCAGTTGCTTCAAATCAACTTCCCTAAGTTTCTAGTCCAGCTTCCTATATCCCCCTTGAGACAAGTAATGTTAATAGTTATTTTTAGATTGTCTCTCTTTATTGGCAGCACTTAATTCTTATAATGAAATAAAAAAAAGTAAGTTAGATGTAAACTAAACAAAAATAAATTAAGTAAATTATTAATTATATCAAAATTTACTTGAAATTTAGGATTGTCTTGTGACCTCACAAATTGTCTCTAAATGTCTTCATCAATGAAATTGTATTCCAAACATGGATTGTTGTTCTTCTCTGCTCCTTGAATGTATTCCCTAGAAAGCAATGACTTGAAATCTTTCCATCGATCACACACTTACTAAAGCCAATATTTCTTGATCTCATTGGTAGAAGGGATATCATAAATAAGTTGCAAAGTGTCTTAATTGTGAAGTAAGATAATAGTATCTAATATAATTAAAACAATAAAAAATTAAAAAAATATGTGTACCAAAATATAGTTCCAAATCATGTCCTTTATAGCTTTTGGTACTTCTTGCCATTAGGATAAACATGCCAACTTTTCTTCAAGCTATGAGACCTACATAACTTACAAACTTATCCCCTTCTAGACCAAGTGGTCTTTTACCACCGCCAAACTCTAAATGCACTCTCTTTGTAGTGCCCTGGCGTAAAGCCAACTCCTTTAATTTTGTACTTCCTTTACCTTTTTTCTTGTAAGATATGCTGGACATGTCAACTATATCTTCACTAGAACCTTCCATGTGCCTGTTAAGATCAGAAAATAATATAGGTAAGTAACTTGCACTATAATTAAATATATAGAAATAAATAAATGAAATGAATATATGAATATAATGAATTAATTACTTCAATGTTTTACTAATTAATTCTTACTTTATTGATTCTCCCAAATTCTTTCACAATGATCATCTTTAACTACATATTCATCATCAATCAAATTTACTTCAGTTGATCTAAGTAGATTTATACTAAAAGGCAGGGTTTCATCAAGGTTAAAAGTTGAGTCATCATCCTCCATATCAATAACTTGTTTTTGCCTTATAGTGCAATAGAACGCTCTTTATTCGCTAGATTAGTGACATAAAATATTTGTTTTACCTAACCTGCTAAAATGAAGGGCTCCTCTTTAAAACTAAGCCTCTTAAGATAAACTGAAATAAACCAAAATTCTTTGTCTACTTCAATAGCATTAAAGTGAACCTACTTGCATTTGAAAACAGGTACTTTGAATTTAGTGTAATTCACCTCTCATATCTTATCAACCACTTCATAATAGTCTATGCGAGCTAATAATGGATTATTATCTTTTGAATTAGAAGAATGTCGAGCTTCAGCTTTTAACATTACCCCACTATTTTGCATGGGACTTTTATCATCTTAGGCTTTTGTGTAGAAGGAATATCCATTTATATCTTACCTACCCTAACACATGACCTCAAAATGAGATCCCTCAGCCAACCACATTATTGTATCAGACACACCAGTCTCATTCATAATATTTTCCTTGAACCATCTTTTAAAAGTCTTGTTATGCTTATTAGCTAGTTGCACTTCATTCTTTCTTAGGTAATTTGTCTTTCAACAACTTTTTATGGGCATCTAAATAAGGTTGAACTTCTTCCATGTTATTTAAGATGTACAGACGTGCTTGCAAGACTTCTTCATAAGACATACACTTCACTCTAAACCCCATGTTCCCTTACTAGCAAGTCTTGTCCTCTCATGTAGAGTTTGAGGGACTCTAACAACCTTCAACACTTTTAAATATGTAGTAAAAAATTCAACAACCTCTTTTGCCACATATCATTCAATTATTGATGCTTCAGGCTTGTATGGGTTCTTAGAATAACCTTTTAAGATTTTTATGTATTGCTTGAATGTGTATATCCATCTTAGATAAATAAAATTTCAAAGTCTTACTTCCCTAACCAAATGAATTATTAAATGCACCATAATATTAGAAAATGATGGAGCAAAGTGCATTTCTAATTGGCATAAAATAATATAACCCTTATTTTCTAATTCATCTAACTTGTCAAGATCTATGACTTTATTGCATATAGTATTGAAGAACATACACAATCTAGTTATAGTATATCTCACATCATCTTTCATAATCCCTTAAATAGCCGTTGGTAAAAGTTGCTGCATCAACACATGGAAATCATGAGACTTCATGCCTAGTAACTTCAAATTACTCATTGAGACAAGTCTTCTTACATTAAAAGAATACTCTTATGGCACCTTAATATCATGCAAACATCTACATAAACTTCTTTTCTCCTCTTTAGATAGTGTGTGCACATTGAGGGTAAATAAGTTTTCTTCCACTCTTTTTATTGTGCATGTAAGAATTTTCTTATTCTCATTTTGGCTAAATCTAGTCTGACATTTACTCCATGCTTAGTCTTGCCACTTATGTGTAAAAGCATACTAGTAAGACTATCACACACATTTTTCTCTACATGCTTCACATTAAGATTATGTATCACATCTAGACTCCACCAATATAGAAGATAAAAAAAATGGACATCTTTTCCACATGTTCTTGTCACTTGCATTCCCTTCATTCTTACCGACAATGGAATTGATTCCTTCCACACATTGATAAACTTGGTCTCCGGGTAAGGCCTTTTGGAGCTATTCAAAGCCTTCTTTAGTTTATGATAAGGGTACCAATCAAGAAATCTTTGATAACCAAGGTAGACTATTTTTCTTCTATGCTTAAGTTGGTGGTAGTATGTGCCTTCTTCACATATATTATATGCATTATAGCCTTTAACACTATATCCTGACAAGTTTTCATATGCAATATAGTCATTTATTGTCGTAAAAATCATGGCATGCAACTTGAAGTGCTCTTACTTATAAGTATTAAATACATCTAATCCTTTCTCCCATAGCATTTTTAAGTCCTCAATCAAAGGTTCCAAGTAGATATCAATATTGTTTCCTGGCTGTTTTGGTCCTAAAATCATTGAAAACAACATTATGTACTTACACTTCATACACAACCAAAGGAGGTAGGTTGTATATAACTAACAAAACTGGCCATGCATTGTGTGTGCTACTAAGATTGCTATATGGGTTGACTCCATCCATATAGAGTCCAAGCTAAAGGTTTCTTAGATCATTGCTAAATTAAGGAAACATGTGATCGATTGTCTTCCACTGAGGAGAATCAGCCGGATGTCAAAGTTTACCATTAGATATTTTCTCATTAAAATGCTATATCAAATTCTTTGCTTTTGTTGGATTAGTAAACAAACATTGAAATTGTGGTATTATTGGAAGATACCACATCACCTTCGCACGTCCCAAAATTTTGATAGGCGTTAGTTTTTTACCCTCAAAATTGAATTGAAGCTAACCCTAATGTAATATAGGGCCAACTCTAGGTTATCTCCTAAGGGATGGTTTCAAGTCTAACAAAAGGTTATCTAATGCACTAAGTCACTTAAAGAGTTGGAATTTAGTTACACTAATTATCTAAATTAGTTGCCTAATGTGTAAGTAATTAAAATGCTAAGTTTATTTTGGACTTATTATCTTCCCATGATTAGGCTAAGTTTATCTTCCTTTTCCTCTTGACTAAAGTTGTCATGACTTAAGAAAATCATCCTAATTAGCTAACTTCTCTAGGCTTTAGATTAAAGTCTCTAGTTCAATTAACCAATTGATGTAAAAATTAGCTAAGTGAATCACTCAAAACCCTCCCTCAAATTCCACGGCCAACACAAGGAATCAAGTAACCACAAGATTATATCAAGCTACTCAATGACTCAAGCATTAACATTATAAGATTATACAACATTAACCCATGTAATTTACTAATTGAAAAACACAAGATTATGTGCCAAACAAAGAGTGGCCAAATTTAGTCATGGCTGTCTAAGAAAGAAAAATAAATGAAACAATCCTCTCTCTTTATATCAACATCAAATTCAAATTAGAATTTACAAGCTAAGATGATTAAACCCTAGATTAAGGAATCTAATCATCTAGTAAAAAGAGAAGAGGATAGGAAACAAAAGAATTTAGCCAATTTGAAGCTCAAGACTCATCCTCCATCTTCATCTCTCTAGGATTCCACTAAAGAAATTAGCTAGTCTTTATCATATTCAAGAACCCTAATAATTGCTTGTAAAGGTCAAACTCCATAGCTCTTGAATGATGGAAATGAGCTTCAATCCTTGTGAAAGTGGGAGGGTTAGGACGAAATTGAGGAGAGAAGAAGAATGGTGTGAGTTTTGTGGAGGTTTGGTGGCTGAAAATGGAGGTTAGGGTACTAAAAAATGAAGAACAAAAGAGAGAAAATGAAGAACACCATGAACAAGTAAGAGAAAATGAAGGAGATGAAGAAATAGGTGAATGAATCTAAAAATAGGGTAAATGGAATGTGCCTCACTTGTTACCCATCAGTTGAGGGCTTACTTAATAAATAAGAAAAGAAATTAAAATAAAAATGGGAGCCTTATCACAATTGCAAGGTGGCAACCTCCTATTAATTTGTAGATAATTTTAATGAGTGTGTAATTTTTCATGTGTCATCCACATCATTTAAGTTGATTTAATCTCCCAAAAATAGCATAAATCACATGCAAATGCTCAGCCATTGACCTCAAGGAGTGTTGACTTCAATTGCCTAATTGATGTACAAGTCACATGGTACCTATGTCACATAAATCACATAATTCAATTAAATAACATATGAAATAATAAAATCTAATTAATAACTAGAATTAAATTCATAATTAGAAGGGAGAATTTATTAAATTAACCAAATTCTAGGCTGCACAAAATTATATAAAAATTTTCACACAAAGGCAAACCAAAAACTAGGTTAAATTAAGACACTTAAGAAAGTGCTGACTTTTTATTTAATTACTCCTAAAATACAATGAATTTTAAAAATATAATTTCACCACTCATCAATTGGACATAAAATGAACTTTTTCAATTTTCTCGTACATTTTCTCAAAAGTTCATGTTTTAGACCAAAATATTCCTAGTGCACTGAACCTATAAACTTAGGCAAAATTTCAAATCTAATGCAATGTGCGCACTTGAAGGTGATAAATCATTAATAAAATGGTCCTAATTAACAAATAAAATTAGGTAACAAATATTTTCTATCACCTTCACAGGAGGCCCTTTAGTTATGATCACATTACCATGATTAACATCATCATCCTTATTCACTTTGTCTCGTAAAGTCCCACATTCAGACACTTGTGTTGCCCTTCGTACTCATTTTTACATAGTATGAAATTATTCGAGAAAGCATGTGTCCTTTTAAAATCCATACCCATTGGACACAAGATTTTCTTTGCCTCATACATACATTTTGGAAGCAAATTATAGGTTGGAAGCATTTTACTAGAGAATTCAAGTAACTCTGTAAAACTTGAATTAGTCCACCCACTTCTTGACTTTAAGTTAACTAATCCCAACATAGCTACTAAGAGTGTAAACTTAGTACACCCTGGGTATAAGGGTTTCCCTACATCACTACACAAGTTGTCATATACATGTGATTGTGCAAATGACATCATGCCAACATCACGAATCATATCCTTTACTCTTTCATCCCAGTCATTCACAATTGACTCATCTTGGGACATAGAAGTTATTCCTGCCTCCCCATGCCATATCCATTTTATATACTTAAATTTATTCCATCACAAATTAAATACTCTTTTATATCATCAATACCTAATTCAATCTTACTTACGCAATTAACACCAGGACAACAATACTTTTCATTTTTGCTATGAACATTTTTTCTAGCAAATTCAAGAAACTAATGCACACCATTCTCATATTTCTCAATCATTCTACTAGTATTCATTCAACTACGATCCATTCTATTTTTATCCAACAAATCATCACAAAATCTATCAAATTAACAATTCACTACCTTCCTTGTGCTTCAATTAAACTCATTGCTTAAAAAAAAAATTGACAGAGTCTCTCCTTAAAGATTGAACATCTTAAAATTACAACAACTAGAAATCAATAGAACCAACAAGAAATTAAATAAATATTTACCTATTAAAACTAGAAAATATCAAATTTAAGCTTATCCAAGTTTAATTTCTAAATTAACAAAAAAACACCACAGTCTCCCCTTAAAAATTGAACATCCTAAAATTACAACAATTATGAACCAATAGATGTAACAAACAAATCAATAAATATTTCCTACCTAAATTAATTCTCAAACTAAATTATCTAAAGTATTATTTTTATTTATTTTGGGTGGAAGGTTTTAATGCAAGGTAGACCTATAATTATATAATTATAATATTATCTAAGATATTAAGTATTTTAAACATTTATAACTTTTTCCTTTGAGCATTTCATTTTCTCTTTCCTTTCTTCCTTCCTATTATTATGGTGTATTTTATATTTACAAGATTTAATAATATTTTATATAATACTATAATTCTACAATTATAATACTATCTAAAATATTAAGTATTTTAAACATTTATAACTTTTTTCCTTTTAGCATTTCATTTTCTCCTTCCTTCCTTCCTTCCTATTATTATGGTGTATTTTTTTTTTTACAAGATTTAACAATATGCAACATAATTAGTAGAATTACATCCCATTTTTAATAGAAATCCAAGCCAAGATTAAGTACAAAATAAAATAAACAATGTTTCAATATCCAACCCTTATATGACTCTAAGGTAGATTCTAAGTGCAAGGCTCTATCCTAGAAAGCTTGAACTTGCATGATACACACAATCAAAAGAACAAAAGAAATATATGCAATATGCTAGCATGTAATTATCTACTAAATAGAATTTCATTAGAACAAAATCATAGTTATATATTTTTAATTAGTAACATGAAACTTAATCCTTAAACTTTTGACAGCAACATTATTATCTTCCTTTAATTTCAAAATCAAGCAAAGTACATACTTTCATAGGCTCAAACAAAATTTAAACATCATAATATCATATACATCATGTAAAACTAAAATTAATTGATCACATTCTTGGATCAAAATAGAAATCACATTCTTGCGTGGAGAGGGGCTATCTAAAATATTAGGTAGGAATATTATTGTTCAGGAAAATAAAAAAACTAAAATCAAGCAAATTAATTGATCACATTCTTGGTTCACATTCTTGCCTTCAAGAAAATAAAAAAAAAAGGAAAAAAAATACATAAAGAGAAGAGAAGAGGTCCTCAATCGTGAGAGGCTGGGCTTCTTCATCCACATAGCTACCAAGAGAGACAAGGAGAAGACAAGAGAGACAGAGGCAATAAGGAAGCTAGGAGATGAGAGACAGAGAGCGAGGGAGGGAGCTAGGAGACAAGAGACAGAGACAAGAAGAGCTGAGAGAGAGATAGAGGGAGGGAGCTGAGAAAAGAGAGACAGAGACAAGGATGACAGAGTTTGTGAGGCAGGGAGGTGAGATGAGAGATAAAGATAAGAGATGAGGGAGCTGAGACAAGTGAGGGAGCTAAGAGCTGAGAGAGTTTTTTGCAAGGGAAGGAGGTAAGACGGAGACAGAGACAAGAGATGAAGGAATTAAGACAAGAAAGGGAACCGAGATGAGGGAGGGAGTTGAGATGGAGACAGAGACAAAAGCACAAAGACAAGAGCTAAGAGCTGATACACTGGTTTTGAAAAATGAAAAAAGTGGGTATGCACGGATTCCAAAATTAACATATTATAATCACCCTCCTAAAAGGTAGATGTGGATTATAATGTTGTGTGATGTTAATTTATTTCTTTTAAGTCATATTTTCAAAATGGAATGTGAATTAGGGTAGTAGAAAGGCCTTTTGTAGTAGTGTAATCAATGCATGTTTCCTTACCTATCCACATGTGAATCATACTCCGACAAGGATTTAATGCACTTTATAAAAAAAATTGTTTTTTTGGTAAACATCACTATCACACGTCTTCAACAACTATTTCACTTATTTTAAGTGTTGCTAACATCTCTTTTAGTGCCAAACTATAAATAGAGCATCATTTAAGTAAGTAAGTAGCAATTCTTTAAGTAGTAAGTGCATTGCATTCAATTTCTACCAACTGCATTCATTATTTTATGAAAAAGCTCTCAAGAAGTTTATAAGCTTTTATTGTATTCAATATACTCTGTTAGAGAGTTAAATTTTTCAAAAGATTTTTATTACTTATTTAAAATCTTAGGAAGATATTTTTCCTAAATGGTTGCAATAGCTTACTAGTGTTGTTGTGAAATCAATACTGGTATAATTTTATGCTTGTACTATAGTGGCAAGCACCCCTTGAAGCTTGTGTTTTTATTTGAAAATTTCAAGTGTGACCTTAAAGATTGGATGTAGTGGTTAGGTTGAAGGGTAAAGTAGCAAATTTGCATAAACTATTTTTTGAGAAGTATCTGGTAGTCTAAACTATCAAATGATGTAAAATAAATCATGAACTTTTAAAAATGAAGCATCAATAGCTTGCCATTAACTTCAGCTAACAGACATGTGGAGCCTACAATAACACGTGGCACGACACAAGCACGGCATGTTATCATGGTAAAAGTGTAAATTTAGCTACAAATTATTTTTCAAGGAATACTAGGTAACCTCTACTATAAAAAAACAAACCATCTAACACCTTTCCCTTAATTTTGACCAAACACCATTTATTTTCATATTTATAAGGCCCACAAAGCATTAATCTCTCCAATCTTCTTGCCTTCATTCTCAATATAAGTTCCAAAAGAAGAGGTTCAATAAGTTCTTATCTAAAGACATTCACAATGACAATGCCAATAAAGTATAAGCTTGATATTACTATGCATGAGACAAGTTTGATTATAACTTAATTTAGTCACGAATTATTTCTTCTACTTTGTTAGCATTTTCTTCATGAATGTCTTTAGATGAGAACCCTTTAAACCTCTTCTTCTCAAGCTAAGATTGAGAATGAAGGCAAGAAGATTAGTGATATTAATATTTTATGGGCCTCATAAGTATGAAAATAAATGATGTTTGGTCAAATTCAAGGGAAGATGTTTGATTTTCCTTTTGTTTATAGTATAGGCTACTCGATGCTCCTCAAAAATAGTTCATAGCTAAATTTACACATTTAACATGCTGATGTGTCGTACTTGTGTCATGCCATGTGTCATTGTGGGCCTCACATAACCTCCGTTAGTTGAAGTTAACGACAAGCTACTAGATACTCTATTTTTAAAAGTTCATGATTTATTTTGCACCATCTGATAGTTTAGGCTATCAGATGCTCCCTAAAAAATAGTTTGTGACCAAATTTGCTACTTTATCCTTGGTTGAATTAGTATAAATCTCTTGTGTCAAGCTTTATCTTATACTGTACTCTTCATTTCATTGAATTTTTTTGCATTAAACTAATTTTTGATTCATCATCATCTTGGATTAGGAAAAGTTTTTGTGAAAATCTTAAGAATACCCAATTCACCCCCTCTTAGGTGCTAACCTTACTAAAAAAATTTAAGGGAGAAAGTGATCCTTAACCCTTTTTATTATATCATTTAAAAGTTCAAGTTTTATTCTTATATGGTTGTGATAATTAATTTAGATATCTATTGATATTTAAAACTTATATTATTGAATGGCCAGCAATAATGATACTCTTGATCTTGTGGTTAGTTAGATGGCTAGAATTTACATCACTTTTAGTAATGGTCTTTTGAAAAAGATCACTTTATAGTTCCAATAAATATTATGAAAAAAAAAATTGTTGCTACAAATACTATAGTCTTGAAGGCTAATGATTCAAATATTTCATGGCACAAAAAAAAAAAGCTTTGATAGCATTGAAAAATATTTTTCTAGTCTTGAAGACTAATATATAGCTTAAAGTTAAGGTACGATTTTGCTTTTAAACTATTCTTAGAGAAGCAATGTTTCTCTCACCATTTAAAAATAATAAAATTATAATAATATTAAATAAAATAATATTAAATGCATATATAAAAATAAATATAAGAAAAAATATAAATTATAATTTTATAACTTGTTAAATATAAATGGATCATAGTTAAATTAAATATAAGTAGATTCAAAAATATTTACATTTGCACCTATAACTATCGACTAGAATTGTTATTAATGACTTTGGACCAAAAAATTATTTTCATAATTGAACTGGATTGAACAAGAGTTAAGCTAATATTAAGTTAGAAATTGAAGTTGAATTAGGAACTAGTGCGATTTTCAAAAAATTCAATGGTTTTAAACATAATATTAGAAAAAAGCTTAAAAAATTAAAAAAATAGAAAAAATCAAAATTAAATCCTACAAAAAGCTAACTTTATTTTTTAACAATTCACATGTATAAAATATAATTTGAGACCTTTTTTTATAAAGATATTAATAGTCATAGGTGCAAATGCAAATAGTTTTGAGTTCATCATATCTAATTTAACTAAGATCCACTTATACTTGACAAATTATAAAAATTATAATTTATATTTTTTCTTATATTTATTTGATATATGCATTTAGTATTATTTTTATTTTATATTATTATAATTTTATTTTTATTCATACATTTCATATTATTTTATTTAATATTATTATAATTTTATGATTTTTAATAGGTGAGGGCAACATTGCTCCTCTTGAAATAGTTTAGAGGTGAAATTGCATCTTAACTCATGAAAAATGAGTCTTCCTAGCTACAATAATAGATGTTTAAATGGCGAGGGCACTGTTACTTTAATTTGATTAGTTTAGGTGTAACATTGCTAAGATGAATAGTATAGGGGCAACAATGTTTCTCCAAGAATGGTTTAAGGACAAAATTATACCTTGACCCCATAGCTTATAAAGAATCATATCACTAAAAAAATAATAGTCTTGAAGACAATTATTGACATATTTATTTTATTATGATCACATCATATATAGCCAATGCCCAAATTGATAATAACAGGCAACAATGTTTTTCCATGCATATTCAAACAATGATATTTTTCCATGGTTATTAAAATTATGAGCAACGGTTACAATATGGTTAGAAGCCACATTCAAGTAAATAGGCATCAATTTTATTTTCAAAGTTAATTCCAAAGTGGTTATGGGGCCAAAAAGAATTATGAGATATTGAAGAAACTATATAGAGTGGTGATAAAGCAAATATACCAAAAAAAAAACAATTCTTAGTCATATTATGATATTAATTTGTTTAGAAAATTTATTATAAGTAGCTGATAGTTGATAATTGATGGACAAAATCAGTTTTGTGATATTTTGAAGATATTTATGTGTATTGAAAGTTAAATTCAAGAATGTAATAATATGTTGCATCATATTTGTTTTTACATTCTTCTCAACTTTTCTTCATCTCACTTTAACCCCTAAACATTATAAATTAATTATAAATTATTTAAACTTTGATCTTCATATATAGTTATTTTAGACTTTATGTACTTTTTCAAGTTCCTGTGAAATTTTTCATTAATTCAAGAAATAGATTTTGGAATGTTACAAAATATATAAAAGGAGTATTGATTATATTGTCAATAAAGGGATTTTTGAGAAAATATGTGATGAAAAAATTGACATATTCCACATTCATGGTTGGAAACATATCCATACACTGAATATACATAAAAAATGTAAATTAAATCGAATATGTTATTAATGGGTAATGAGAATATATGCTTATGTGCATATGTATGTATGCATGTTAGCCATCAATACATGGTAGTTTTGAAGAAGCAATGGAGATATTTTTCTATGGAAATGATTAATAATGAAAATTATAACCCATATCTCTAAATTAGACCTTCATTGTTTTGTCAAGGGTATGAAGATGATAGCTCAATTGAATTAAAATTCATGGTTGTCTGTGAATTGGAAAGCACTTGGGCCTATGAGTAAAGGCATATTATTTGGATATTATATACTAGTAACTATCTTTGAAATTTGAGAAAGATAGAAATAAGAGGGGTATGTTTTCTCACACTTGAGGGGTAGATTGTTGGAATTCAAATGTGTGTTAATGTTGGATAAAGTTCCACTTATATATTTCTATATTTCCTTTCAAAACACAATAGATATCCCCAATTGACATCATATTGAGATTGTAAATCAATCACATATTATAGAAATTGAAAATTTTACTATCAATTAAAAAAGGGTAAAGGTACAAACACTACTATAAAATTGGTTATACTTCATGGTTGTGTTTGCCCATATTTGACGGTTCACATCTATCAAGTAAGCTACCGTCATATATTATGGGTGACTATATTTGACAGTTATGGAACCATCAAATATTGGTCTAAATATTTGATGATTGTGGCTAACCGTCATATAAAAGTCCTTAGATTTGGCTAGAATATGAGATTTAAGGGCATATTTGACATTTATGGTATATAACGGTCAAATATGCCTATCTAGGGTCACTGCCTCAATTTAGCCACAAATTATTTTTTGAGGACCATTGATTATCCTATAATATAAGGTGGTAAAAAAATCATTAACTATAAAAAACATAGCATTTACCACCTTTTGCCTATTTGATGGCCAATAATGTTTGTTTATTCAACCTAAATTTATGGGACCTATTAATTTTCAGTCTCTAGAATGGTATCCCTCCTCAATCGTCTTTATTAGTTGTGGGTCCCTCCGCAGCTTCAGGATTTAGATTTACCCTTCTACACATCTTCTTCCTTCCCTCTCTAGGCTTACTCTTATTCCCTCTACTTTTAGACCTGCAATCATAGGGATGAGTTTCAATTCAGTAGATGTATGCATTACCTATAAAAGTGAGCTCCCTATCCTCTTCAGGTAATGAAACCTAATGCCATTTCCTTTACTTCTTGAAGTAATCTTGAAAACTTCAACTTCAACTTATCATATTCTTCTCCTTCATTTTCATCATTACCATCTGATTTGGTTTTTTAGTATAGGGATCCCATGCTTATGGTTTCCCCTCTTATGGTGCTTGTTCAACGTCCCTATATCAGAGAAGACAACTCTACAACATCCCATTGAAGGGATCCTCTATTTCTATGTTTTGTGAAGTAGGATTTTAGATCTTGATCATATACTTTTCTATTTTAAGTTCTAATGTGAATTTCCTAACTTGTATACAATCCTTCTTTTGATAACATGTTATGTGCTTATTAAGGAATCAAAGGTGATCAATCATTTGTTCATTGTTTGTTGCTTCTTATGACTTGGGTGGATTGCCTTGTTACTGTGTAATTAAATCTTTTTAAGAGTTAATGTTGGTGAATGGATGATGATTATTGATTCCATACAATGCTAAGAGTGTCAAGAAGAAGAAGCACGAATGAAGAGGTAAAGGTAAAGAACAAACTTTTTCTTGGAATTTTTGGTGGTACTAAAATGATTGTCATCTTCCATCTTTGACAAGAAGAATGGAGAAAGAGGACAAGGAAGGTTGAAGGGAAGATTTCATTCAAAGCATTTCCAATCAAAAGCATTTTGTTAAATGGTCAAAGTTAACATCCATTTGTGTTTGGATAAAATTGCTACATTTTCTATGGCTGATTATTTTTTTTTTTGCACCACCTCATAGTATAAGATATTTAACTATCCTTAAAAAGAGCTTATGGCTAAATTTGCACCTTTATCTATTAAAAAAATGTTTAGCAAACTAGAAATTTACTGATCTTAATAGATATATTGTTGGCATAACTTGTTTGATTATTTTGGATCATATATATGATGAAAGAATTATTGAGAATATATATTTACATCCATTAAAGAATTAGATGATTCTTAACCAATAGCTAACATATATGTTGTGTAATTAAATAATTTATATGTGTTGTCTATTCCCAAAGAGTTTATTAAGAGAATATCACTAGTCATGAATCTTCATATTTGGAATGAATATTCACATTTCTAGAAATACATCAAGTTCATATATATATGAGCCAATTCAAATAGCATGTGAACCATATAAGTATTTGATGAATTTGGTAGATGTATTTATAAGATGGTTATATATATATATATATGATTATTTCTAATTTGTAACTTGGAGTTTGCAAGATTGTTTGAATAAAACATTGCATTGCATACACAATTCCCAGAGTATCAGATCAATACATTACATATTGAAAATACTAGTGGAATTCTATCTAAGGTTTTTAAGGATTATAATATGTTTATAAAAGAAACTAGTTGAAAATCCTATTTGACAGAGTGATTTAATAAAATCTTTTATTAAAGCATCCTTAAGAAGCTAGATCAATACTTATCAAAAAAAATTTTCTATTTTACCATATGTACAAAATTTTTTTTCCTATTTTAGTGTTAGCATATTTGATCTTATGTATTGTAGCACTTGTACATATTAAGCTAACAAAATTCTTTCACTAAAATTGGCTTTTGGCAATGAGCCAGATTTTTTTTTTGAAAATCCGAATGTGCAATTTTTATTCTTATCATTATTCCACCATAGATTAATATTCAAAGAAAGTTGGGAATATATAAATGTTGGGTGGAAAGCTCCTTGTTTGTTCCTAAATGAAACAATGGAATATTTTCTATAAGAGACAAATAGAATAAGGAGACTTATTCTATATGATGAGTTGATTATCAAATGACCAAGTTGTCTCAACTTGAGGGGGAGAAAAGAGTGGCTAGAAAAGAAAATATATGGAATGCATTATTATTAACTTATTTAGATAATCTCAAATAGCAATATGAAATAGAAGTTCATCAAATGCAATCATAAAATATTGCAAAATATCTAGAAATACAATTACTAACCTAAATGAGAATTATTAAATGTCATATTCCAACTCAAGATGCTCCAATTATTATAAAAAAAATATGACATGTGCCTAAAGTATGGTAGATCAATTGGTTCCAAATATAAATATATTGATAAAGGAGGAGCATATAATTAAAATAATAACACTGAGGAGGCAGACAGTCTAGAAGAGGATCAAGACATAATTAATTACAAAAATTCCAGAAGTGGTTCAGTTTCTTGAAAGCAATAAAGAGATTTCAAAAGATTATTTTGCAATTAGAAAAATGGAACCAAAAACATAAAATTGTTGGCAACAATTTTGGTGGTAATATCACATGATCAAATGAGGATCTTATATACAAATATATTATGGAAAGTAGATAGAAAGATGACCAAAGGAAAAGAAAAAGAAAATGACATAATCTGAGTAAAAATACATTTATTTTAATATATGAAAATCATGGATTTGTAGTCCAAAAACTTAAAGTGTAAAGTTATTATGAGATACATGAATATTATGTAAAAATATGGATTTTCACAAATGTCTAATAATGATTATGATAATGTATATTATCCCGTGGTGAATTTTTGTATTTATCATTAGTTTGACAGTATATGAAATTGAAATATGATATGTTTATTAGATATTGTAGCATATACATATGACTCACTAAATAGTGAAATTTATATGAAAATCCTTTAAGGATAAAAAAAGCTAAAAGCATGACCATGGCAATTATTTGTTATGTCATGTTGATTAAAAATAGTCTAAATATATATAATATAAATAACTCATTGGATATGCATTGAAAAAATGTATAATTTTGCATTTTACCCAACTTGTAGATCAAATTATTAAATATCTCAACGATTTCAAAATCATTATATTTTATGAAATTTAAGCAACATATATTTATTCTACAATAATATTTGCATATTTTATTAATATTGCACTTGGTATAATTTTGGAAGAAAAATTAAAGAATTGGTATAGTTCTATGAAATTATTATATATGATATCATTTTGTTCAAAACAAATTGAACATACAAATATAAGATATTATGATAATTTTAAGAACAACTTTTCTTTTGTGATTTATTGACAATTTAACATATGTAGACGAACACTCCTTCTAGATCATAATATAAGTCATTTACTAGAAGTACCCCTTAGTCCAAAATATAGGACACTGGTTGAACTTTATATATTTTTTGACATTTATACCCTTGCCTTAAATAAATTAATGTAATTAATAAGGGTAGTTTAAATATTTCACTCAATGACATAAATGGAAAGATGTGAACATTTTTAAAAATTAAGATATTAATTAACTTTTTTTGAGAAGTGTAAATAAGTTAACAATGATTTATGTTGTAGTTTGGAGAGAGTATGTATGATTAAAATATATCATGCATTTTAGAAATTAGTTTTATCTTTAAATTTGAGATACAATAATAAGAAGTGAAGTTATTATCAAGGGAGTTAAATTGATATCATCATCAAGAGGAATTTGAAAAAATGTATAATTTTGCATGTTACCCAACTTGTAGATCAAATTATTGAATATCTCAATGATTTCAAGATCATTATATCTTATGAAATTTAAGCAACATATATTTATTCTACAATGATATTTGCATATTTTATTAATATTGCACTTGTTATAATTTTGGAAGAAAAATTAAAGATTTGGTATAGTTCCATGAAATTATTATATATGATAACATTTTGTTCAAAACAAATTGAACATGCAAATATAAGATATACCATGATAATTTTAAGAATAACTTTTCTTTTGTGATTTATTGATATTTTAACATATCTAGAAGAACACTCCTTCTAGATCATAATATAAGTCATTTACTAGAAGTTCCCCTTAGTACCAAATGTAGGACATTGAGTGAACTTTATATATTTTTTGACATTTATACCCTTGCCTTAAATAAATTAATGTAATTAATAAGGGTAGTTTAAATATTTCACTCAATGACATAAATGGAAAGATGTGAACATTTTTAAGAAATCAAGATATTAACCAACTTTTTTTGAGAAGTGTAAATAAGTTAACAATGATTTATGTTGTAGTTCAGAGAGAGTATGTATGATTAAAATATATCATGCATTTTAGAAATTAGTTTTATCTTTAATTTTGAGATAAAATAATAAGAAGTGATGTTATTATCAAGGGGAGTTAGATTGATATCATCATCAAGAGGAATCAAAGTTCATGTTGTACTCCTTTTTCTCTTTAACTAAAGTTTTATCTTGTAGTGTCTTTCCGATAAGGATTTTAACAAGGCAATTTCATTATATTGTGTAGTATTTTTTTTTCCTTTACTAGGTTTTTCCTATGTTAAGGTTTAATGAGACACAATATTTTGTTTATAGATATCTATGGGGGAGTTTTATAAATATTTATAACAATATTCAAATACTAGAACAAGTATAATAAAGAGATAAGGATAATATTGAAACAAGCATAGTTAATAAAAATTTATTTTTATCGAAGTGTCTTATATTTTGAAACAACAATTCATTTGAAAAAGTATCCTTTAAAATGAGATGGGATGGAGTATCATCTTTTACATTCAAAAAATAATGTGTTATCAGACTTGGTTTCTCTGGTATGTGGAGTAGCAGATTAGGACCATTTGATATGGATAGTAACATTTTTTCTATATAAAATAATCTTCTAATTATAAACTTGACAAAAAGTGATAACAAAATTTTATAAAAAATTTATGTATAATCTAAAATGTTCATATTTATTATTGAAAGTGCAGCACATGATTTGTATTTGGTGTATGTATCATTTTTTTATCTAATTATCTGAAATTAGGTAATATTAGGTCAACTTTAAATATAGGTGAGTCACACCCAAGGATTGCTCAAGCAAAATATTCACAAATACTAACTAATAACAAGTTTCATTCGGGAAATAACAAGTTACATTCCTAATTCAATAATAACTCATTCTGTATTGATCTTTATCTATGAATAATTTTTTTGAGTGGTTCTTAGATGTGATTCTTCCTTTAAACATTAACGAGTCCAACTAAAATAGCTCTCCTAAATATATGTTTTTGCATTCACACAGAATTAAACTCAAGGTCTCATTGCATTTTTATGTATTATTGTTACGGAAATAGAAAAAAATTGTTGAGGTGTGTAACACGTGACATATATATATATATATATATATATAAGCACCAGACCCAATTATATATATATGGTTATTCTTTCTATGTATAGACAGACAAATATAAAGGATCTAATTTTGATTTATTTTTTATCAATAAAAAAGTTTTTAAAACATGAATTTACTATCATAGTTTATACAAAATAATTCTACAGCAATGATTGAGGAGATCCATAACTCTTGGTCATTTTTCCTCTGGCCTCTGCCTCTGATAGTTGTGAAGTTGTGAGCCACAATAAGAAATTCTTCTGCTAGTAACAGTGTGTGCAACACTCTTGAAATGATGGCCACTGCACGTCTTTAATTTGGTATACACGTAGACAGATGTCACAACTCACAAGTCTATTCTCGTGCAATAACTGCAAGTTTCTAATAAATGCTTTACTAATTCAGCCACAAGTTTTGATTTCTTGTGATTTTATTGTTCGGCTTAAATCAAGATTTTCAAAGGGAACATTTATTATGGTGGTAATATTCACGTTTCTGTACGTTAATTTATATTAAATTTATTCAAGGCTTGCTCTTTGATTTGATCACCCGACAGTAAGTCTTAAAGTCAAAACAAGAAAAATTAATCTTTTTTTTTTGAATAAAAATGAAAATATTTTTTTTTGGGAAAAAAGGAGATTCATTAATAACTAATGGAGAAGTTTCAAATAGAGCAACAACACGGTGTAGAAATGAAGGAATATTAAACTAAATAATATAACAATAACAGAGTCAAGTCAAAGTCTTATTAGATTTGAGTGTTGCAAAATCTACTCAACTACCTACATGAGTTTAGACTACTAGAGTCTAGATTTGATGCACAGTAGATGCACTAAAGAGAAAGAGAGGGAGAGAAAGAACAAACTAGAGAATTGTTTGTTCTGGTGTGTGTTCTACAGCCACCTCCTTTATTTATAGAAAAGGGAGGCCTTTGTGTAAAAGGAAGATCCAATGAGCATTAATTTGTCTCATTATAGGGTAAATATGTTTATTGGAATAATTGCAAGTAAGACAGAGGATCATTTCTTTTTCTAGCTATTAATCACACATTAATATCATATTTTGTTCAACTCATTGTCACCAGAGTTATGACTTATCATGGACGGTAATTAATTTCAAAAATTCTAACAAGAAAAAACAAGAAACACTAGCAAAGTAACAAAAGGTAAACAAGGGTTAAATGCATAGAGAATGCTAGATTATATTGCAAGATACACTTAGCAAATGATTTAGGAGACAAATTAGTGTGGATGGGAGCATATTTGCCCATTTCAAAGGGTACATCCCTTTCATCGCAATACAGGCAATCCACGCAATAGCCAGTTAAGAGTTCCTTGGTTCCACTGGAAGCAGCACATACTTAGGGACTGGCCAAGATTCACAAAGAAATCCACAAAAGAACAAATTCTTTTCTCTTCAAGCACCTTAGCTAGTGGGAGACAAGATGAATCTCTATCAAAGCCACATTAGTGTTTCTCAAAACATCAAGAACATCTTGCAAAAATCTCATTCACAATATCCAAACTTCTGCTGTCATGGCTACGTTTAGAATACGTCCATGGGCAAAATAGACTATGCCCTAGACTAATCACTTCATTTCTAAACATGTTCAACTCCACTTGCTCCACAGTATTATAACTGAACTGCCTATACCCAAAAAAAAAAAAAAAACTTGCAACTATAATACAATGGCAATTGAACTCTAAATACTTTTCAGACTACAAAAAAAATCCAGCGAGGACTAAGTTGATAGAAAGAAATTTGATATCTCTTGGACACGATTTAGGATTCAAGTCTTGTGAAAAAAAAATTCTTATTGTAAATTTATCGTTGGATTCGAATACTTTGAAAAAATAAATAAATAAATCTCATTTACACTTTTATTCATTATATTTAGATTTAAAATTTATTCTTCAATTTTTATTACAAAGTTTATTGAGGCATGAGAGCACTAAAAGAGAATAAAAAACTAATTTCAAACTTTTATTTATTGTATTACTATTTTAAATAGAATTATCCCCTAAACTTTAGATTCAGCAACACTATAAACCCTGAACTTAAATTTATTGTGCAAATTGTTCACTAAACTTTTGAAAATGATACAATTTGGCTCTTATCATTAACAAAAGTTAACTTTAATTATTAGTTGACCAACAAACGATAAGAAAAGAATTATAAATTACAGAAAATGATCAAAAAAATTGTTTTTTTCTTTTTTTGCAATTATTATTTTGGTCCTAATTTTAATTTTCGTATCTGTTGTAATTTTTTTGTCCTTTTTTGTATTTTTGATATCATTTTTTATTATTTTTTGGTCAACTAATGGTCAAAATTAATTTTTATTAATGGTAAGAGCCACCATTTTTAATAGTTGAGGGAATCATTTGCAAATAAATGAGTTTAAATTTATGATGCTAATAATGGACTTAAAATTTTGGAGATAATTTACTCATTTATCTTTTTAAATATTATATATGGTTTGTAATTAAAAACATGAAAGATCCTCACAAGAAATCTTGTAAGTGCGAAGTCAAGGGTTTGCCGTTCAAATCATGAATAGCATAAATTTGAAGACGGTGAAGTTACGTTTCAGCGATGCTGGACCATATATAATGACTAAAAATAATATTATATTCTTTTATTTATTACAAAGAGTCTTAAATGGGGAAACAATGCTAGTCAGCCACTTGAATTTAGTTAGGTTAAGTAGTTGTTTGGAATATCTATAGCATACCCAAAAAAAGACAAACATTCTACGTTGAATATGAAAGAACATGAGAGGCAACTTCTGATATCATATGAGACTTTGAATTGTGTGTTTAATTTTTTGCCTCTTCACCGTCCTAGTTTAATATGAAATTAATATCAATATTTACTATAAAAACAGTACAATAAGTCACGTAATTTACAAGTCCTAGATAATATACCTTATTTTCAACCCTTGCAATGAAGTATTTTTCTTTCATAATTTACGAGAAATAACCGAATGTGAAAATACCATATAAAAAAGGCTAAAGCATAAATCTGCCTGGACATTTTTAAAAAAGTGCAATTGGTATCCTAACATTTTAAAGGACATATTTTAAAATTCAACAATTTTGCTGTGCTATAACTTTTATTGTTTGACTAGCATACTTTGCCACATCACTTACCATGTCTGATATGGCTATTTTAAGAATTAAACAATAAAAAACTTAAACATAGAGGATGTCTAGGAGGATGACGTCTTCTACAGTTCCACTCTTCTTCATCCTTCTAGAGAATTAGATTTCCATGCTCTTCTTCTTCCTCTTCCTCCATCATCGACAACCACCATTGCAAACCGCTAAGGAGGAAGATCAAAATCTCCATCGAGCAAATTGAGATGATGGCCATAGATCAATAGCGTGACCCTCTATTGAACAAATCCATTGAACAAATTGGATCGAAATCACTAACAGTGGGTTCATAGAAATAGGTGACCCTTTGTTCCTTCTTCCACTCTCTATGTTGCACTACTTTTTTCTTGGATAGGGTGGAACCTAAGAGAAGGGATGAATTGGGGGACACTTAAAGATTTTCAAAAATTCAAGAAGTGAAGAATTTAAATGTGAAGGAAAGAGAGGTGAAATACGCAAGATTTACCTAATTCCAGCCAATTTAGCCCTACGTCCAATCCTCAAGATCAACGAGGTTTCCAATAAAAATCA
>NW_026556897.1:0-30185 GCF_029017545.1 Prosopis cineraria
CATGCCCAAGTCTCCAACGAACTCAGCAACAAGTTTTGAGTCTTGAGGATACTTGTATAGAAAAGACACTAGAACAGCCGGCGAAGACGAGGATTGCCAGAGTTCTCGAGAGGATCAATTACATAGGACTAGATGATGACTTATGGTGATTTTCAAGCGGCCGGTTAACTTTGTCGAGAAGTATAACTCGTCCACATGCTTGTGCTTAGATGCTTCTATCATCTGGTATGAATTCGTGATGATTAGGGGACATTCGAAACTGTTGACTGTTAGCCCCAAGATGCTTATTTAGCGGCAGGTTCAGTTATCAGATTCAGAGACCAGATAGACGGCTGAGATCTAAGATGTTGTAAATGAACTGCTAGAAAATTAATGAATACATATTCGTATGAATTGTCAACGTCCAAAGGATGCCTATTTCATGGCCAAGTCATTGTTTAAGTTCTGTTTCCGTTAGGTTTTTTTTTTTCCAGTCTGGTAAATTTAATCTTGACTCAGAGCTTTGCGCGACAGACTTTTGTAATTTGTACTGTGAAATTTAATGAGAAACGGAAGCCTCAATGCTTGGGTAACTTGGTGAGTTTTCAATTTCTTGGTTTGGGCGGTGACAAGGAAAGAAAAAAAAAGGGGGGGGGGGGAGGGTTGCAGAAAACCACCCAAACGTCACAAGCTCTTCGCCTCCAGAATTTACCACTCCAATGGAAAGAGTTCATGGATCAAAGTTCATCATTACGGGGCCTACGAACTATGCTATGTTTGAACAAAACATCAACTGTACAACTGTCATCGTCTCAGCCACCCGATAGCCATGAAGATTATTTTCTCCTCCTCACTCATTGCTGATTGCTCAAGATCAAATCTTCCAAAACTTTTTGCACAGACCAGAGAATTAAAGCGACCTCCCTTGATTGTAAAAACAAAGCAATATCTCTCTAATGTGACTCTAACCAACCATGCCAAACTCAGGCTACCAAATGGAATGAGATTTCATGTGAACCAATAATTACTCCAAGAACTTGGAATTACAGAATTCTTTGCATAACACCAGAATCCTGAATCTGCCACCAGAAAACCAAAAAAACAAGTCACTAGCAGACTTAGTGAGTAGCAGCAGTTAGCAATGCACACATGCTAGGTAGAATTATCCTATGTCTAACTAACTATGACAACATTCAACTATATATTATACAAAGTTTGCGTCAAGACAAATAAAATAAGGCCACAAGTAGCAAGATGCATGAGTTCCAACAAATAACAAGAAAATAGATCCCATACTGCGTTGGTAGGATCACTGTTGGCATGAGAATGCTTCCTCTATACATCAGCTGTAAAATTTAGAGCCATAATATTGGAAGCTTCGGCTTCAGATCATCAAATTAGGCAACCATCTCATCTTAGCTAACTCTAAATACCAGAAAACTGCCACATGAAATGACAATAAAAGGTTAGAATTTGGGTTAGTGCAGTTCATAATTTCATCTCATAATCTTCAGATAGTCAGTCAATCAATTTGACATTTGCAATTGCGTAAAGTTTATGGAATATTCCAGGCAAATATTACATAGGGCAATATTCTTCCAAAAGTATAATTATTCTGGGACTTGCTTTAAAAACATGGTAATGAGGAAATTCAACCTGCAAGGAATTAGATCCATTATAAAAGTATATTTTAAATGAGTTAAGGCTTAACAAAAAGCAGCATGTTTTTTTTGGGACGGGGGAGGAGGAAGATAGAGCAGAAGATTCAGAGAAGATTTACAAATCATTTCCAAGGACCTATAGCTGAACCTATGGGAAGGGAAATGGTGAAGGAAAGAGCAACTCCAGCAGATAAGAGAGTTATCCCAAGGTTCCTGGCCATCAGGGAAAATAAGTGGGGTGTGAGTTGGTTTGAGGTGCAGCTAGAGTGTAGGCAGTGTTGCAGCTTTTTGGTCTTCAAATCCTCCAATTCCGCCAGAAAGAGGGGAATTTAGTCTTTTGGAAGCATAGTGAGGATTAAGAGAGATCTGACCTCTTGAAAGCCAGAAGCATTGCCTTGTACACGCAAGCATATTTTGTTCTGTTCTTGTATTTCTGTCACTGTTATGTGTTTGTAACCTCTGTAACAGTGTGTATGAGGGATATGGGATTGGCTTGGATCATTATTTCCCTTGTAACTGATTCAGTTATTCAGTAATAGTATCATCAATCTCACGTTATTCCCACTCCCTATTGTCTATTTCTGGTTTTAGTCTTAATGTCAGCTTGTTACAGTAGTGGGTCCTTATCATTTGGTATCAGACCAGTTCTGATCAGGGGCAAAAAATGGAAGAATGTGCAAAAAGTTTGAAACGGAACATGAGGGAATTGAAGGCTATGTTCGGCGAGCCTGAAAGAGGTGTCAGGATTATGAAAGAATTGACGTTGCAGAAAAGAGCAACCTTAGCTCAGTTGGCAGGTGAGAAAGAAGACGAGAGGAAGCCTGTTGAAATAGAGCAGGAATCAGAGGCAAGAAAGGAAGAGGTAAATGCAGTAACAGATGAGAAAGGGGAAGGCAAAGACAGCTGAAAGTGAAGTCAAGGAAGCCAATGTCACAGTTGAGGAGGCATCGGAGGACCTGCCGTCAGAGGAGGAAAACAAAGAAAAAAATGAAGGCGTTACCAGATTTAAGATCATGGAGGACTGCAATAAAATTTCATGCACAACACAAAATAACAGAAAATAAAACTAGCTAAATAAGCACAAAGGGTCCAGTGCAGGATGACATGTATAAGCCAATCAATATTGAAAGCCAAAACCAAATTACATAGGGATTGCACAATATGATTTAACGTTCCCACTTTTCAAGGGGGAAAATTCCTGTCACTTGTCTCTCAAAGGGTGAACTGCATTAAACCTGAACCTCATTTTCTTCTACTCACTATGCTATTTCCAAAATTCACATTGCAATTGCAAATCTAAATCAAAGTAAAAATAATAATGTGAAGAAATGATGAGGAAAAAACTTTGGATAAAATACAAAGAAGTCAAAGTTAAGCCTAATTCATTTACAACCTGAACCAATGACTTGTAGATATAAATATCAATTCACAAGACAAGAGCACCAGGAATGAAATAAATCACAACTCATGATCAAACAGCCACTACTAAATTGCATGCACATCACCATGCTTGAGAAAAATTTAGCTTCAAAACCATAGACACTCATACTCCTCGCTGTGGTTTAAAGGCAAAAATGAAGGAAAATAGCATAATATATAGTCTATAAAAAAAAAAAAAACAGAGCATTTCCAGAGCAGCAAATTCAATGGCCGTAATTGTACCTGACAGAATATAATCAGGTTCCTTGTGATCCTGCATCAGATCCGGATGCTGAGGAGCTTTCAGTATCAGAATCTGCAAAAAGACATACCAGTGAGAAAGACACATGAACAGACATACATGAGTGTATACATAACTAAAAAGTTAGAAATATGTTAGTTAGATTACAAATTAAAGTACCAGTTGAGGAGGACCCGGAATCACTGCTTGAGCTGCTAGAACTACTTGACCTACTACCATTGTCCACTGGTTTATCCCCTGGCGCATGCAATGATGTGGGTACATTCCTTTCATCTGCTCACAAAAAACATGTTTCAATTAATTAATTATAAAGTAGTAGAACTAAACAATAGTTTAAACACTGCAAGATTAGCTTAATTATAAACATAGATTACCTGCTAAATTTTCTTTTGGAACCTCGACCATATCAGATGCCTGGGCTCAAAAATAAATAAATAAATAAATAAATAATTGAAATTCAGAAATCATAAACAACCAGTTCTTAAAAAGAGTGACAACTAGAAGCTAGAACTCAAGCTGTACCTTTTGTGGGGCATTTTTTGCAGATTCTGCCCTTTGAATAGAAAGTTCAGCCTTCCTCTTGTTCTTGCTCAGGCTCTTCTTGTAATTGGTCACAAATCTATCAAGTTCCCAAAGAGTCTCAGCATCGACACTATCAATGTCCACTTCAATCTCATCATCATGTTGAGAAAGAGCTGAATTTCTTTTTTTAATGATCTGTACAATGGTATCTAACTTCTCCGGAGGTAAACTCTGGAGGTTTGTACTAAGTTTTTGCTTTTCCTCATAGGTCATGTCTCTTTTACAAGGATCCTTTGCCTTCGGCTTCTTTGGAGCAGGAGGTCTACTTGATGGAGTAACACGCGCTGACTTTGGAGTTTGTATCACTGATTCTGATCTATCCAAAATCCTTCTCATATCAAGAGAGGGGAATGCAATGGCCTTTCTAGACAATGGTGAGGGCGCAGGTAGAGGTGTCCTACAGTCCAATGCATATCTTATCTCACGATTGTAATCTGATTCTATTATAGCCCATCTGTCCTCAAATATCTTAGATAGCAGGTCTGCCATTACATGAACATCTTGTCCAGGTGGGTTATATTTCATAGCATTGTGAAATGTAAGTCTCACATCCTCTGCAAATTCCTTGGGTGATTTGTACCAATTCTTGTTAAGCCTAGTTTTCACAGTACCCAGGTCCATTGGATGTGAGATTATGCTAAAATAATCATGCAATCCAAGCCCCTCAACGTCAACAGGAGCATTAAACACCCAACCATGCTTGTGCTTCATCAATTTCTCAAGCAATGAACTACAGCTTTTGAAAAATTTTGATCCCATTCCAAAACCATGTCCCAGTTCTCCCCCACCCTGCTTCTTTCCGTTCAGTTTTGACTTCTTATTACTCTCTGCAGGAGGGAATTTATCCTTCCCAAGCAAGAACTCCGAATTTCTATATAACTGGTTTGCCTTCGGCGTTCTCTTCTCCTTCTCAACAGTTTCACCGGTTCCATGGCTATTATCTAGCACCGACAAACTTAACTGGTGCAAAGGCCTGATAGGTTCTCGTGGGACAACAGATGCCACCTCAGACTGAACACGCCTTGCCACAATGCCATTATCAATCCTATCACTCACCACCGGATTTGACTTTCCATAATCACCAATCTGTCCCAGTTTCACGTCAATTTTCTGACCAAACTTCTCACCGTATCAAGCTCATTTTCAAGCTTCCTCTTGAGCTCCAATATCTCTTGCTTTGATCTTGAGGACAAGTTTATCCTGATTCGATTATCCAATCCTGCCTTTACAACACCATTTCCTGACGGCAACTCCCCAATACTGGGAGTAGCCTCCTCCTGTCGATTAGAACTCGAAGGCTCGTCCAGCTGATGATGGGGGCTCGAATGCTCATCCTGCTGATAGTTGAGGCTTGAAGGTTCATTCTGCTGACGGTTTAAGGTGGACGAGTCATCTGAAACCACGTCGGGTCTTGAATTTAGCTGTGGCAGAGCCGAATTTCCGTTCCCGGGCAATACAGTCTGGGACGGTTGCTGAGCCGACTCGTTGTTCTCATTCTTCTCGGTCTCTACAACGTTATCATTCTTGACCATGCCGTTGTTGTTGTCATCTTTGTTAGCAGTTGTCGTTGTTGGAGCAGTGTTGGGAGCAACGGCGGGCAAGGCATTACCTTTGCTCTTGGGTCCTTTATATGCTTTCCTCGTGTACACCTTGCTCTCCACATATCTCTGCTTCTCTTAGCTCCATCATCTCCTCCCACTATAGGCCCCGACGCCATACATCCAAAACCCTAATTCTTCTCTGCACACTTGCCCTACCAACACTTATTCCAAATCCCAACCAAGTAACCAAAACTAGGGTTTTATGGACCCCAAAAAGCTGAGAAAAGCCACAAAACCTAAATTTCTAGACCTTCACCCAGCAAGTCGAATTTCTAGGGCTCATGCAGACCCCAATTCGCCGAGAAAATCCGAATACACCAAATTTCACCTCCGCGGACGAAGACAGCCAACCTACGCGGGAAGCGAGGAAGAAATAAGGTAAAACAGAGGAAGCTTTAGGGCTTCAAAATAGACAGTAGGGTTTCGAGCTTGTTACCTTGGTTTCAATCAGATCTTGCACCCTCTCCTTCGCTACACACTCTCTCTCTCCAGAACTCTTCGTCTTCCTCTCTCTCTCTCTCTAAACGGAGATTGTTTTATCAAACACCAGGTGTACGGCAACGGTGGGTTCGTGCGGAACAATGGACCAGACGAAGCGTTTGGGTTGCGCCCCGGAGTCGTGCCCGGGAAGTATCCCAGCGACCCGAATGAAAGGGTTGGGGCTTACTCGATTATATGGCATGTGCACTGCACGCACCAATGGGAAGGACGAAAGTCTGGAACGTGTAAATGACCGACGAATTAAAGGAGGTCAAGCTTTAATGGCGGGGATTTTCGTTTGCGAAAATTTGAAGTGCTCTCGTAGTCGGAGGCATTGCGCGTAGGGAATACCTGCCCGTTCGGTGGGGAACAGGAGTGTGGTGGTGTTAGCACGCGCCGGCGTAGCGCTTGGAGATCATTGGTGCTTTCTTTTCCTCTTTTGGGCCGAGGGTTAGGTCCCAACCCGTGGACAAAGGCCCAAAGTTTTTTTCCTTCGAAAATATGTAACAATGCACCTAAAACTGTCTCCGGATTTTTTTTTTTTATTGCATGTCTGGAGAAATTTCGAAGTGTTATCACTTTTGACCTAAATTAGTTTCAAACCTTGTTACGTGGGATCATTATTATTAATGATGACTATTTTGGAAATGCTTTTAGTATTTACATATTTAGTATTTGAAATTAAGACTTCAGTAAGAGAAAATAATTCAATTCTCCTAACCAATTGAATGAAGTGTCCATTCATAAAACTATCCCGCGATCTTGCTCACTGTGTGTATTAAAACAAAAGGAGCAAGCTAAATGATTAAATTAATATTCAAATCATACAATTTATAATTTTTATCAATTTTTATATTATATTTTTCTACTTTAAGGAGACTTTGTAAAATTTAAAGTTGAGAAGATTTAATTTCTAATAAAAAATGGATCAAAATCTTTACCAAAAAAGTAGAAACGAAAATGTTGTTTTACTAAAGGGGTTTGACTTCTGGGTACATTTCCGGGAAGGTTATATCTTGTCGGTGGATCTGTGATTTACATTTTCTACCTACTGAATGGAAACGAAACAAAAGGGACAAATAAAAGCGTCATCGCAACATCCCAAGAATAGGATTGTCATTGTTCTTTCTTCTGGGTTTGACAAGAACGGGACTATAAATCCTACAAGTCTCTCTGCCAAACTATTGGCACTGCTCCGAAGTACAGTCCTGTAAAGTGGGATCAACCTGTATGGGTGTGTATGAATAAAGAAGTTGCTATGGAAATTCGAATTAACGTTAAACAAATTTCAATTAATTACAATTTGATCACAATCTTAATTATTAATTCTTAAACTAGTGTTAACTGTTTTCAGTACATTGACCATCTGGCTCTCAAGATCCCTCTCAGGAATTGAACAAATCAACAGATAATGGGTTATCCGCAGGCTATGTGGGCAAAAAAGAAATGCCCGAAAAGAGAACGCTAGCACTTTTAGTAAGGCCTCAAAAGTGTTTTTTTTTTATATATATTTTTATAGGATTATTGCAAAGTGTGTTCTCTTCCAACGGTTTAAATAAATAAACAAATAAGAAAAAATGACATACATGTCTCATAGAAAAAAAAATAATTACTATAAAATTTATTAATAACTGAACTAAAGCCATCAATAATATAATTTATTGTTATTTTTCATTAATTCAGTTGTTAATAAATTTTGTGGCAGTTAATTTTTTTTGTAAAATTTTAACATAATTCTCCCAATAAGTAATTCACTTATTAATAATAGTTACATCTATTTAAAAAATTTTCAATACTTTAATTAAGGTGTCAAATTTGACTGAAATTATCTTTCGATGCTTGGTTCCAACCCACCTAATAAATAGTAATGGTGTATTGCTATATGTGTTTGGGGGTCATGATTGGATTAGTCATGCATTTCTCCTACTCTTAAAGCTTCTATTTCTTGTAAACCAAATACCATTAAAAGAAATGAACAGAGGTTAGGTTTACAAAAAGAAACCAATCCTTTACAATTTTATGAATCCCTATTAAAAGAAATGCACATATTTAATATTTAATAGTATCTTGGATAAGATTACTTTCCATAAAAAAATGCCACTGGATAAAAAAAATTAAAAGATAATCACAATTGCATTTGTATAACCTTCTAATTTGTGTGTATATTTATTTACCATTGCTCCTATTGTCGAGGCAATTTGTAGCCAAACGACATTATCATATCCAATGTGCATCATGACCTACCAAAAGCGCTCATAATCTTCGACCATTTTTTCAACAAAATTAATAAAAGAGAGGATTTGTTTATCCATCAAACTTACTATAGAGATATAAATATCAGAATATCTACAGTCTGCCCCCAACATGTAAAGACTTTTTACTCTTTAGAATGTCCTAATGTTGCCTTTTTTGCATGAGTTTTTTATGTGATTTTTTGTATCCAGACATCCAAACAATGATGTTTTTCGCGAAGAAAACAAAAGGTTAGTTGATTTAGGTCTTCAAAATTTACTATAGTCAGGATATGTCTTAAAAAACTCAAAGAACGCTTAGAAGTGTATTTACAAATCACCCATTGATAACCTTATCTCTAGCATATATAGTAAAATTTTTAAATTTTAAGATTTTTGATTAAAATTAAGTTTAGTGAATTTTTTTTTAAAATATATATACAATAAAGTATACATATTTTCTAGCACACGGCATGCAATTTAATATGCTCCTCCAACTCATAAAATAGAATCATACTTCCCCCTGCTTTATATGGTTCAAAATGCAAGTCCAGTATAATACCTAGAGCAAATTTTTTGTTTTTTCATTTCACCCTCAAGCACAATTAAATAGTACAAGTGATTGGTTCTTTTTTGTGAATGCAATCTTAAACTTTGATAAGAGTAGATTTGGAAAGTAAAACCCATTTTGTACAACTTCAACAGTATAATCTCCGTTCAACTACTATTTTTAGATTGTGTGTAATAGTTAAACGACATAACTAGACTTACATTGTGAATCAGGTGTGGGCTATACCGGCGGCAGACGTATACAGTGACACCTGATTAGTTGCTTGAGTTGTGTCCGGAAGGACACTGTCCTTAAGAACTATTCCGGCACACCGTCCGACGTTTGGCAGTTTCCCAGAATTAAACAAGCATCTCCTCGGTGGAACGAGGGAACAAAACTACGGAGACCAAACGTAAGCACAGACGAACACAGACAGATTTACAGATGAAGAAAAAGAGAACCGCAAGAACTCAAGAGGCTTGTGTATCGCTCTGTCTGCACCCATGGCTATATATAGCTCGAAGGTGGACATGAATGTTGGGGGATTACCACCAGATTAAAAGCTCAATTTCAGTCTCATAAAAATTATTTAAAAACTTATTTGGAAATGTTGGGGTTACACAAACGTATGTAAAACGCATTCAACCTCCTGTCTGGAAACGTTGGGAAGACAAACGTTTTAGAAAAATTAATTTGTTTAATGATCAAAAAACGTTCTTGGTTTGACTTCAAACTCCAGATAGGCAAAATTTGAGTTTCTCTGGCAAGCCAAAATAATTATTTATTTGTAAAAATAATCCGGTAAAAGGAACCCACTACCTCTTGAACTCGCCCGCAGGGGGGCGAATCGGCTGATTTCAACTGTGATTGCCCTGAGTTGGCTTGTCTCATGTGCGCGAGACCACTTCTCTTTCAAGCCCATTTTACTAACCCACTTCATTCCTTAGTGTATATATACACTAGGAGAGTCTTTCTTTTAATCAATGTGAGACTTTGACACACATACACACTTTTGACACACATACAACACCAGGGAGGAAGTCGTTTTAGGTATAACTTTTTGAAAAGCATGGCTAGTTATAATTTTTTTCTTATATTAATATATTAATGATAAGGATTCAAGATGTAAGTAGTTAAATATCACTGCTCCTATTTTGCCCAATTTGAAGGGAATACAGTCAAAGGCTTAAATTGGCAAAAAAATAATTACTCATATACAAATAACTGTTAGCTATGATGAAACTATAATTTAATGGGGAATTAAGATCACTTTAAATTTTATTCAATTCCATTCATTTATCCATTTTGCATTCTATATTCTGTTTTCCACTATTATTAAAAAAAGAGAGAGAGTAAAATACAGTAATCTTCCTTTCGTTTTGCAAAATTATAAGGACCTCCCATCTAATTTTAAAACTTATACTTTAGTTCAGTCTTCCACACCATTAGAAATATCTTGTTAAAATTCTAAAACACTTATTTTTTATTTGTAATAATGCTAGAAATTTAAAATTATTAATTTGCTCTTATGACCTAATTGTTTACCCTCTCTTAATTTAAATAAAACTATGAATAATTAAGATAAAAAAATGTAAAAATATGGGTTATAATTAATCAACTTCAAATAAAAATAAAAATAAATTATATTAATTAATTCATATCAATCTCTTATTTTATAAATTTTTTAAATGCGTGAATATTTTTTACCCAATTTTATATTTAATTTTTAAAAAATATTAAATAAATACATTTACATAATCAAAAAATTTTAAATGTAAATAAAAAGTAAAAAATATGTGTATCAATTTTTTGGGTAGTTTGAATGATTTTTAGACCATATTTATGCTTAAAGAGGGGTATTTTGGTATTAATTTATTATATATTTTTCCATTAAAAAATGTAAGCTATTTTTTAAAAGGTTAGATGTTAAAAAAATGTAAAATATTTTTAATCTTTTGAGATGTAATCATTGTCTTTTTTTTAAAATGTCCCTTTTGAATAAATTACTTTTTATTTATTTTAGGGTGTGTATAATAATAAATATGAAAAGATAAGATTAGTTTAAAAATAAATAACTACTTTATTAAAAGTAGAATTTGATTAAAAATATCTTATATTTTTGAATAGAGAGAATATGATTTAATAGTTAACTGGTGGTTTGTTGGATGAAAAAAATTAAAAATAAATAAGATGTTTGTGTTTTGTAAATATTTATACTATGAAAGGTTTATATATATTTCAAAAATAGAAAGGGATATATGTAACTGAGATAAAATAGGGGAGTTTAAAATATTCTACTCTAAAAAATTGAAATAAAAGGGTAATAAAGATTAAAAAACGGGTGTGAGAAGTGTGAATTATACACGCGCAATTTTTATAAATCGTCAATAGAGCAATTCTTTCTCATAAATTATCAGTAGATCAAATTAAATAAAAGTATTTACTAACAAATGTTAATCATAATGGAATAAATTATTATCATTTAAGTATGAAGTATTGAGTTTGAGTTTATATAAATCTGGAAAACTGATTTAGAAAAGTTGTCTCTAAATGAGCATGATAATAGTTGAATTTAACTCAAATTATCATATAAAAAAATGAATAAATATACCTTATTATTACAGGACTAGTCTTTCAACCTGTGCGTTATTTAGATAATTTTTACTGAAAGTTACTAAATAAGCCTAACTCGTAGGAAAGGAGGATGTTTGGCTAAGTTGAAAAAAAGGAAAAACTTAAGAGCAAAGAATACTTGAGAGGGCTTGGGGAATGTGAGAGTAGCATTATTTTAAAAATTCAAGGTTAGTTACAAATGAGGAGAGATGGGGTATTTATAAACCTCTCCTTAAATTTAGAAAGTTTCCACCTCTCCAATGAACATTGGAGATTAAATCAATTCTATATTACAATTTATTTTTTAGAATCCTCTCTGAAATATTTACAACAAATATTTAGATATTTATATAGAAATATCTAAAGGTAAATATTAAAATATTGAGGCTAGAGTTGTGTAAATTTTTTTAAAACGTTATTACACCCTCTAACACTCTTAAGGTTATTCATGAGACTTCTGAAGGGTTTTAAAATGTTCAGGAGCTCCTTAATCTCATAAAAAGTGGTGAATTGTAATATTGTGCTAAATATGATAGACCTAGTCCAACTTAAAATAAATTTTTTAAAAAATTAAAAATTGTTCCGTTTTCATTGGTACGCCATTTGCCATTGAGATTGCAATCGCAATACTCGTGCGGTTCGAGAATTTATTTACTCAGTTCATTATTATCAAATCAACTCTTTTAAAGTCGCACACAAGATGTCGCCCATAGAAGGGTGTCCAATTTCGACCAAGATTAATTCTTTTTTCAGCTGCTAAAATATGCATTAAACAATATTATTATTTAATAGTTATCGTCTCTCGTGTTCCAAGTCCCCCATTGATCCCGTACAAGTAAGTATTCGTCTCTTCTTCTCTTCTTATCAAAAGAGAGAAAAACAATAGGCAATTTGACTGCAATACTATCATATATATATATATATATATATATTTACCCATATGTTATATTTTCAAAAATATTTGCCCATATATTATAAGTTTGGATATTGGTTTGATGTGAACTGAGTTCTAATTTTTTTTTAAATAAAGTATAGAATTAAGCTGAGTTCTATACTTTATTTTTTAAAAAAATTTGATGTAACAAGCTGGTAGTTTTTTCCCTCCTTTCTCCTTCGTGTAAATAATTACCCTTTTTCCTTTTTTTTATTGAAAAAACATAAATTTGAGTTACTGCATTTTGCTCAAATTTTACTATAAATTTCTGTAATTTTTTTTAGTGTTTTAAGTTTTTACACTTTTATTTTTAGGAGTTCTAGATGAAGGGATCTAAAATATCAAAAAATAAAAACGTAGAGATATACAATAATAAAAAAAATTCAAAAACCTATAGTAAAATTATAGTAAAGTGTAGAGATTTGAAGTTTTCTTTTTTATTCTATTGCTTGGTATTTTAAAAATTTTAGAGGTATCATCACCTCTTCTTTGGACTAATGCGAACTCTCATTGTGTGTGATTGCTGTCTATGCAAATTTGGATATAAAATTTATATTTAAAATATTACATTTTAAATTTGATATTTAAAATTAATCTGTTTAAAACTCTTTATTTGAGTAATTTACAAAGTTTCAAATGAAAGAGAGAGATAAGTTGATAGTTAAGATGAAAATGAAAAAAATTTAAAGTGATATGTTAACTTTTTTTTTAATTGATGAGAAACAAAAAATAGAGATAAGAAGATATAAAGACATTAATGATAAAAATATGAGGATGAAATGTTTAAAGTGAGTAAAATTTTAATTGATCATGGTATAAAAGAAATTTAAAATTATAGAAAAAATATAATAAGAAATAAATAAATTTAGATTTGGAATTTAAATTTTTGTATACCAAAAAAAGAGATTGGATCCAATTCGAATTTTTATTAATCTAAATACACTCATATAAACTCATTAATCCAAATTTTTCATATTTTTATTATTGATGTCTCTATGTTTTTTTATTTCTCATTCTTCTTGATTTTAATCAATTAAAAGATAGAAGTTAACATGTCACTTATAATTTTTTATTTTTGTTTTAAATATCAACTTATCTCTCTTTTTCATTTAAAATTTTTTAAACTATCCAAATAAAAAAATTTAAATACATGTATTTTAAATGTCAAATTTAAAATATAATATTTTAAATATAAAATTTATATCCAAATATGTATAAATAATCATCACACGAAGTTCGTATTAATTTGAATAGAAGTGATAATGCCTCTACATTTTTTAAAATATCAAACAATAGAATAAAAAAAAAAAAATAGATAATTATTTACATAAAGAAAAATGTGAGAGAAGGCCCTCAACTCGTCCAAAATAAAAAATAAAAAATCACATTCATGGGTTAGTTTGAGTAAAAGAAAATTAATGCGCTGGTACAAAAGCAATATTCATGAATGTGCATGATGGGATTACGTTGGCACTAATAAACCCTATACCTAGTTATAAGTACAGACATAGGCCCTTGAGCATTCAATTCGAGGATTTGTCTTGTTACAACTCACAGGGAGTGGGTCCTACTGGGCAGAGGTGCTAGATGACTGCTGCTTGATATATACCTTATTATATTTTTATTGTAAAATATTTTTAACTGTTTTAAATATATTAAAAAAATTAATTTTTTATATCATAAAAAAATAAAATATATTTTTATTTTTAAATAATAAAAAAATTATGTTCAACATCTTCATACTAATTAAGAATGAGTAAAATTAAAAAAAATTAATTATTATAAAATATTTTATATTTTAAATAAAAAATTATTTTTAAAAGTAGTACGCATATCCACAAATTTCTTTCAATTTACTCAATCAAATCATTTCATTTATTACTAACCAATTAATAGATGCATAATGAAACTAATGCCCTATATGGTATAAGGAAATAGTTTTTATGGAACTCAAAGTAAAAATAAAAGTAAATTTAAAAATATATTTAATACTTCTTTCGTTTGAATATCACATTTCAATAAAATAATTATCTATTTTTAAATTAATTTTATTTTTTTATATTTATTTTTATTAAATATCTTATAATAAATATAAAGTCATTCATCAATAAGAACACTTTAAAAAAAATAATTATATTTTAAAATATTAAAAATATTTTATATTTTTTAATGGAAGAAGTATGTAGATAAAACTGAGATAAAAATTTTATTTGATAAATATATTCACTTTTTAAAAGGACCAAAATAGCCATAAAAAACTCCGGTGTTTATCCTCGTTTTTCACAATCTTTTTTGCACATTCATCAGAAAGAAATCACTGAACTATAAACAACCGTGAACTCCCACGAAACAATAACCCCAAAAACCCATAACTTGTAATCATTGAAGAGCGTGAATAAAATTTTAGGGAAAAACCAGAATTATGCCTTTTTCTCCTGAGCATTCAATTTAGGACGAAATAATGCCTTTCCCCGCGCTTATGCATCCATTTTCTATTCTTTGAAGAAAGTATGTCATAAAGGAATCAAGAGGCACAGAACAATAGCTGGCTTAAACCTTTGACTAGGAAAAATGCAAACACGATTCGCCCTTCAAATCTGAAATATCGATGCCTGTGGATTCTGGTTTTGTTAGACATGAGAATGGAGGAAGAGTTGGAGCGGGCTAGGCAGATGGAGGAGCCACCATGGAGGAGGAGCTGGAGGCAGAAGACTAGAGATTGGATAGATCAAAAGAAAAAAAAAAAACTAGAATATGATTTGAGAAAACCTACGCGCATCCATGATGTCGCTGTTGGTCATCACCGCGATGGTGAGATTTGGTTGCCATCAATCCTATTACAGTTGCCATAGCTATCATTGTCGCCGTTTTGGTCCTCCATCATGCCGCATTCAATGAACATGGTGGATGATGAAGCTAGTTGGGTCAAACATGGAGATGGAAGGAAGTAGAGGTGAGAAAATGGTTAATCCAACCTATATAGATTGAGAGAAATATGTATTGGGTTGAGTTCAACTCATTTTTATATCTGTTAAAAAAATTTGAACCCAACCCAACCTTTAAGGGTTGGTAGGTTAAATAGGTCAACTCGTTAATTCATTTTTATATTTTTTTAATTTATTTTTATAATTTTGTTAAAAAATATACTTTAATACTAAGTTTTAATTTGATATTTTTTTCATAATTCATTCTAAATAAGTCAAAATATTATTTTATAATGTCTATGCAAAATATATAAATTGATACAGCTAAATAAATTATGTCTGATATGGCCTATATTCACAAAATTTTCTCTATTTTTAAATTTTGTTAACAGTAATATGGGTTAAATGGGCCAACCCTAACCCATATGATTTACGGGTTACATGGTTCGGACCAGAAAATTCATTTTTATCTGGATCAATTTTTTTTCAACCCAACTTGACCCATCGATTATTTGAATTAACCTACATCATCCAATCCATATTCTTGATTCTAGAAGGAAGGACGTTGAGGGTAGAAATGGAGGGGGAAAAGAAATGAGCGCTTTGGGTCCAAGGATGAACTCACTTCCACCATTTTTGATAAAACCGATTTTGTTAAAAAGTGAAATCCAGTTTATCAAACATTTTATTTTATTTTTTTTACTCCACTCTACCAAGTATAACCCCACCTTACCAAACAAGTCATAAGTTGATTGTATTTTAGAAAATCTCAGCCGCCAATCCACATGTCATCATTAAAATAAAGGCCACCTTAAGCTACTTGCTTTCAGCTCAAATTTGATTATTGTTATTAATTTATACAGTGTATATATAAAATAGTACAACTTTATTTGATGCGTGTTTTAATACATTAAATCAATTAGTCAACTTATACTTGACATTTTAACATAAATAGGTTAAAAAATTAACATACTTTATATTTATTTTTATTTAAAATATAAGACACTTTCAATTATATTTTGCATGCTAATAATATCAAGTTATTTTTCTATTATCATGAAAAATAACATATCTTTTCTCTTTTACTCCTAACCCCACCATCTATCATCATCTATGTAATAAATTGAATTAGAAAGAGAGTACGAAAAGTGAGAAGCACGTGATATTTCTCCTACTACACAAGAAACCACATTGATAAATACGAGGACAAAATTTTAAAAATGATTTCTAAATTAGAATATAATGTTTAATATTTCAAATAATCTTAGTTGAGTTAAAGCATGCAAATAGTTAGAGTTAGGTGCACAGCCAGTGCGAGGTAATCCTGTAGTTCCCATACTTTCTAGCTTAATGCTACACATTAAATTTCCATCAAATTTAGGGGAGGCTAGTGAGGGGTGAGTGTTGGATTGAGAAGAGAGGAAAATGGGGGCGTGGTTTGGTGGGAGTGGGTCCAAAATCATTGAATGCCTAATGGGCAGGCTGTGTAACATTGGATAGGCTGAGTGAGCAAGTAGCTTTTTAATAAATGGGGCAAAAGAGTGAACCAAAAAGCCAACCCTGGTCCTTTTGCATTGTGTAGATATATATGCATCAGATGCTCCCTTTGTTTTTTCCGCTTTCCATGGCGGCCACCAAAAAGTGAAGATTCATTTATTCCCGTTCACACAAGCAATTTATTAAATATCTTTCAGTTATGAAGCATACTCATATTTCTTGTGAGTAACATGTCAATGGCTAGTTAACTTTGTCTCAATAGCAATGCCATCACTCTTGTTTATAACAGATTTTGAATTCGAATTTAGTGTTGACATGTCTGTTCTACAAGGAAGAGTTAGATTAGGAGTGAAATGTGAAATGTCCATATATTTTGTTAGTGGGGAGGGAATATTTGTTAAAGATGTGCACAATGAAGGAAGATAAGAACCAAGATCAAGTGGGGCCATTATCAGCAACATTAAGAAAGACTCAACAATATTGAGCATGGAAGCTTACTAGCTAAGGATCAATGCTTGCGATGAGGTGCTGAGAGCTTTTTTTCTTTTCTTTTTTTTTTTTAGGTGGGAGGGGGGGGGGACGCCTATATGTTATGAAAGAATAACAAATAATGATGAAATTAGTTTTCAGGTAAAGTCATTATCAGCTTCTATCGTGTAACACGCAGCCCAGCCAATTTGTGATTGTGAAAAGTGGTCCCTTCGATCTACTTTACCCTCCATCTTTCTCATGGTTGGTGGGACGATTATTCATAAAACATGAAGGAACAGACTTCACATGCGGGGATTCAACCTCGTTACAAATAACCTTTTTTTTTCACGAATTCATTTATGCATATATGATAATGTATTGGTAACAATACATATATTGTAAGTAAAATACACGCCCAAGAAATTAAATAATTATAAAGGAACAATGTTCTAAAGTTAAAATACAAGAGATAAGGTTTCTCATTAGAAGGGTCAATATGCTTCATTCTAGTGTATCTCCATAACTGATAATCATAAAACTGATCCCATAAAAAATTTGAAGGTTATTTAAAGGGCTATCACTTCTCAGTGATGCTTTCCATACACACCTTCAATAATCAAAATTAAAATTATGTTTTAAGGAACCCAAATTGTTACCACCCGTGCCATAACCACTGATGATGATCGATATTTCATATACACATAAAAAAGATGCATAAGGCGTACGTGCAGCTAAAAAATCCAATTTTTTTACATGAACTGAATCTAAATTGAAACTTTCAAAGGACAGTGATAACCGAGAGTGAGAGGAATTAAAAGTTAATAATAATATGTCCAGGTGTGAAGGAAAAAAAGACTATAAGTTTTTTTGGTAAAGAAAATGAGTAAAGGTTAATAAAACTTTCTTTGGTGGGAGCCCATGTGAGTGAGATGATTGAATGAGGGAATTAACATACATTGAAATTTCACTTTGGTACGAATGATGACACATTTTATTTCCACAGAAATAAACAACATCCATGATAAAGAGTTACACCCGCACCTTTAAAAGAAAATTAATAAAATATTTTGAAGCATAGAAATTAAATAAACCACGGTAGAAAATGTTACCTTTTTTCTTATAATTGAGTGGTTGAACTGAATGAAAATTTTGAAATTAAAGATGAAAAGAAAAACAATATATATTTTTAATAAAAATAAAAACTTTTTTTATATAAGATTTTTTTAAAATTATTTATATTTTGAACTGAAGAGAGTAACAATTGCTAATTACTAATGTCATTGCCGAAACTACTAAATATTATATATGTATATATATTATTTAAATTAGTTTATTCTTTTTAAATATTTAGATTTTCAACATATTCTTCAATTTCAACAACCATCGTTATTGAGAAAAACAACTCAAAAGAAAGTTAAATATGCCTATAACTGGCTGGACCAACTTTACAAACTTATTAAACCTCAGTCCGAGTTAATAGGTTAGATATTCTCACCAATAAATAAGTAATGATACATGATAATTTTTCGAGATGAAGTTAAGTAATGAATTATTATATAATAATAATGATACATGATTATTATATTCTCACAAAACTGGGTATGGGGGTCCAAAATCCAAACATGCTAATCCTCTTATTAGTTTTGAGAGGAATGGAGAAGAAAAGTTTTAATAAGTTCAATTATAAAATGATAAATAAATAGAATTATAAAATTTTAATTGAGAGATGTAAGAGAAAGGAAAAGGTAAGACAAATCAATTAAAAATTTTTTAACCCCATTTCTCTATTTTTTTAAAAAATATTGAGCTTGAATTTTTCCTCCCTTCCTTTCCTCTCCATCCGCTTGAACAAAACAAAGGGTAAATGGTGTTTCAATAATTAATTATTTCTCAATGAATATTAATTACTCATGATATGTAGAATGTCGACATCAATACACTAAAAAAAAATTAAGGAAGTTATCACGTATCACAAATGCATTCTCAGCTATCTTCCCCATCCCTAAAAAAAATGTCTCTTTCTTCTCTCGGTAATTTTTTAAAAGGGAAAGTTTTTATACTTAATTATATATATATATATATATTGCCAAAAAGAAGTCCCTCAAGTGCGGAGTTAGTAATTTGAATCAGGTCCAACAGGTCATCTCGATAAATTTAAAAAAATTGGCAATCATAGCACTTGGACATGAAACCAGAATTATTTATAAATAGAGAAGCCTTTTCTCAATAAAAAGAGATATTAGAATCAATAACCTATCAATTTCAAACTCTGCATCTGTTACTTTATTTTTATAGCATATAATTTTAATCTTTATTTTTTATTATATAATTGGCATTGCCCACCACTTCTCTCTTTAATTAATGTATCCATACTTTCTTATATTTATATTAATTTTTTTTATATTTTTATATTTGAATAAATCGTGAAAACTCAAGTTCTCGGCATTTAATTAAAACTCAAATTTTTTTATTATTTTGTGACCTTACATTTTTAATATGTCTCGCGATGACAATGTTATTTATAATGTCAAAATCCAATGCCTCTTCGATGGGGTAGGTTACCCTTAACTTGCACGGCATGTATGCTGCTTTTCTGTCCTCAATTTAATGTTTGATGGGGACGTTTTTAATTTTTATATAATTGAAATCCTTTGTGCGTGCAACGCAGTTTGATATCAACATAAAATATTTAACTTACAAAAATATATTTTTTATAAATTATTAATGATGTTGTTTATTTCAATTTATGTCCATTAAATGAAAACATCTCTAATTTTTATGTGAAAATAACAGATGGAAAAATAAAAGTGGATATAAAAGTTATTTATTTTTTAGTTGTTTTTAACGTAACATATTTTTTGTTATAGCTTTCACTTAAAAAGACCACCTTTTCAACCTCTTTACACATCTGTATTTAATCTAAAATCATCCGAATAATGTGATGTCACCTAAAAAGAAAAAAGAAAAAGGTTGGAGTGTAAGGCATATTTTGTTGATTGAAAAAAAAAAAAAGAAGGAATGTTTTTATTTTTTTTTTCTTTTATATAATCGTTCTCTGTAATAACCCCATGTGTTAAGACAAAGCTAAGCATCCACATGGCCGCGAAGGGACACTGGAGACTAGGGGTCAACCTTGGTTTGCTCACTCTCTAACACTGTTCAACGTGCAACAATTCAAAGTCTTAATAAAAATTAACTGGAACCTCACAAACTGCGAATAAATTAAAATATCAATGTAACTAAGTATAATTTAATTACAATCAATTATTTATAAAATACTCTTAAAACACTACACCAAATTAATCGTAATCAAATTCTATTTTTTTGCACTGACATGAATTATTTATAGCTATATGATAATGAATTTAAAAATATAAGTAATTATGATAGTGCATTAGTTTTTTTTTATCAATTATGCTATATACTATAATTATGTAATGACCGGAAAAAAGGGATTCCACATGCCACGGCTAAAAGAACCCCACAAATACCACTGACACTGGCACAAAAATAAAGATTATTAAAAAAAAAAAAAAACTGCTTTCAAGTTTCAACGTGCCTTCTGAAGTCCCTTGGATAGCTTCACAGGGCCTCCGAGAGACACATTATATAAGTAGTTGTTTCAGAGAACACAACACCTTGTTCACTGCTCATCAATTTTCCCCTCAAGGAGAGCTGATTCCGAGGAGGGATCGAACGTCAAATCCCCAAGAAAATGGATTCCTCCTCCAATTTCCGACCTCTGTTCCTTCTTGCTCTGTTTCTGCTTTCCTCCTCCTGCCAAACAGAAGCAGAGGAATTGGATACCCTCAGGAATGGAACCACCAGTTTCAACGGCACAGACAGAGGAAGATGTAATTGGTTCAGAGGAAAATGGGTGTACGATGAATCTTACCCTCTCTACGACGCCTCTTCTTGTCCCTTCATAGATCCACAGTTTAACTGCCAAAAATACGGCCGTCCCGACACTCTGTACCAGAAATTCAGGTGGCAGCCATTTTCATGTCCCTTGCCCAGGTCACTCCTCCTCCTCCTCCTCCTCCTCCTCCTTCAATATTCTTAAGAAATCACTATCAGATCACGGCTACTCCATTTGCTTCTCTGGGTTTGAATGTTGCTGTCTACATATAGTTATATACGTCTTCTTAGTTTTTAGTAAGTAGGTAAGTGAAAGTGAATTTCTTTTCTGAAGGAAAACTATGACTGAGGTCTGTTTTTTAAGTGAATTGGAACACTTATTTACGATAATCCAATTCTGCACTCAGAGTGTTATAGAAGAGCAGGGTTGATTATCATAGGATCCTTGTCCTGTCTTGACACTTTATTGTTTTTCTTGTTATCTCTCCCTTGTGTTTTACTATATAGAGTCGTGCTTTTTAACGACAATCAATTTATCTCCTTTACATTTCAAAACATATGCACATGCAATAATTCGAAACATGTGTATAGGCAGTATAGATACCCCTCCTTTTTTTTCGCCTGAACGTATTATAGCAGCTTATTTGTGTAAATATTAGGTAAGTAGGAGGGATTTATTTGGGGTGTGTGTGCAGATTCAATGCTTTGAATTTTCTGGAGAAATACAGAGGGAAGAAGATAATGTTTGTCGGTGACTCACTGAGTTTGAACCAATTCAACTCGCTGGCTTGTATGATTCACGCTTGGGTGCCAAACTCAAGGACCACGTTCAACAAGAGTAGGAACGCTCTTACCTCAGTGACCTTTGAGGTGGGTAATTTGATCACTCGCATTTTCTTTCCTTTTCTCTCATTTTCTTCCGTTTTCTCGTCTTTTCAAGCTCTTGCAATCACCTAAAGTGGGATCGGACTTTCATCATATTTTGATTGTTAAGCCTAAATCCGATCTTGATAGTACTTCGCGGCGAGCATACTTTTGTCTGTGACTGTGAGGAGCACTGAAGGGAGAGCAATAATGTTAGGACGTGATTGGTGGGATGCTTTTCCTTTTTCAGGGAACATGTCTGATTTTAATAGCAATGCATCATTAATGATTGTGTCTTAGGCCTTGCGTAATTTAATTAATCTCTCACCTCAGCCACCAAATTCCAACGTGCCCATTATTATTTTCCAAGAGAAATTTTTTTTCAGTCTTATTAATCATATTATTAATTTTTTATTATAAATTTTTTCTCATACTTCCATTAAATGCTGGTGATAGGAGTTACATTATTAAATTATGTATATTTAACATAGATAAACTTAAAAATTTGTTAAATTTTTAGTTAAATTTTAAAAACTTTAAAATTTTATATAATTCTAATTAAATATGTTAGAAGTGACTTATAAATAAAATTGTAATAAGTACTTAAAAAATAGTTGTTGTTGCAAATTGATCTATACTTGAGAGCTAAGTCCAAGGCAACATAACTTAGGCATATAATATAATTCAGTACATATTTTATATTTTATACTGGTGATTTATTAGTTTTTTGATATTGATTGTCACCGCTAGACATAAGGCTCAGTTGTGTGAGAAGGTTCTTTTTTGATTATATAGTTTTTTTTTTCATAAGAAAGTTTCGATCTCTTGATTTTGTTGTGATAGATATCTGGCCAGAATCCAGTTGCTTGAAATGGAAACTTGGGGAAATTAATGTCAAAATTAGCAATGATTGACGTTGGACATACAGTCCTCCCTTGTCGCTAGGAATTACTGTGTAGGAGTCCAGCTAGATCATAAATGGACAATGAATATTTAACAACCCCCCCCCCCAAAATAATTTACCACAGTGAATCATAGTACGCGAACCTGGATTTACCTCATGAAAAAGTGAAAAATAGAGGATAATTGGGGAAATAGCATGGCATAATTAATGGTAATATATTAATATGGAAGTATCCACCGAAAAAATAACGACAATGATAATAGGAAGAAATATAATAGTCAACATAAGTTGTCCCAGCAATAGCATCCCTAGTTTAAAAGAGATCCTATGTTCGAACCCGAGAGGAGTGTTTAATTTGATTGCATAAAGAATAAGAAGAAGAATACTAGTGAAGTGAGAAATGATGGGGGCATGAATAATGTGTGATCAGGAGTATGGGCTGGAGCTGAATTTGTACCGGACGGCGTATTTGGTGGATGTGGATCATGAGAGCGTGGGACGAGTGTTGAAACTTGATTCCATTAAGAGCGGTGATGCTTGGAGAGGAATGGACGTGCTGGTCTTCAACACGTGGCACTGGTGGACCCACACTGAGACCTCACAGCCGTACGATCATTCTAACTTTTCTTCACTTTATGTCTCGTGATTACTCATGATGCTTACATTAATAATGATAAAGATCTCCGTGAAAAAGAAAGCTTGACCGTTGGGTTAATGCATTTGTCAGTGTTGTTGACAAACACTGTATGGAAGCATGCAGGTGGGAATATATGGAGGCAGATAAGAAGCTGTACAAGGACATGAACCGTTTCATCGCCTTCTACAAAGGGCTAACCACTTGGGCCAGGTGGGTCAACCTCAATGTGGATCCTGCCAACACCAAGGTCTTCTTCTTGGGCATTTCTCCTGTACATTATGAGTGAGTTCTTCCTTCTCCACTCTTCATCATTCATCTACATTATGAGACCACTTCGTTACGTTTTAATTGTAGAACACTTTCAATTAGATTTCACTAATTAGGGTTTAGGGTTAATAAAAGTAGTTATTTTATTACTTCCATGATAAAATGGCATTCCTTTTTCCACCTTACACCCTTTGATTATAAAGTGTTTGTTAGAACATTGTACTCTATCTGTACAGTATTATAAGGCATTTTTTAAGTATCATGTTTAAAAATATAAGGCATTATATTTTGGGTTTTTCAAGGAGTAGTTGATCAATTTTTTTTCTTTTCAAAAACATCCTTGATTAAGGTGTGTAATTAATAAGTTTTTTTGAATTGAAGCACCCTGTTAAATTAAGACATACATAAAAGATCGTGTAATTTTAAATTCAATTGACTAATTTATTAGAATTGTAATGAGGTTAAAAATGCCTTGTAATATTGAACGGAGGGAATATATTTCTTGTGACTAGATTAATTAATACAAGGGTAAAGTTGGAAATATAATTTCAAAAAGTACGAAATGTCTTATATGTTGAACTAAATATAAGAATTTAGAGTAGAAGGAGGAATGCAAATGAGGTAGAACATTGAGGGGTGGATGTATACAGGGGGAGAGACTGGAATGAACCAGAGAGGTCATGCACGAAGGAGACACAGCCGTATTTCGGGGCCAAATACCCAGCAGGGACACCAATGGCGTGGGTGGTGGTGAACAAAGTGTTGAGCAGGATCAAGAAGCCTGTCTATTTTTTGGACGTTACGACGCTTTCTCAGTACAGGAAAGATGCTCACCCTGAGGCTTACAGTAACATTATGGCTGCTGATTGCAGTCACTGGTGCCTCCCTGGCCTCCCTGATACCTGGAATCTCCTTCTCCATGCTGCTCTCTTTTCTTGATTTTTCCTAACTGGTTTCCTCTTTCCTGATTTTTCTTTTTTCCTTTTGCTTTGGGGGGTTTTTAATTTGCTTACGTAAGTGGGAGCAATAACCCCAGCAAGGGATTGGTGTTATGCTCCAAAGTTGTAAAGTTTGATTATTTTTTGGCACAAACTTGCCTTCATTATTACCCAATCATTAACATTCTCTATGGTCATCAATGACTACCTCAAATCGACTCTGCTTTCAAATAAATGCCAGTGGCCCATGTGCTATATATAGCACCAACGCTCCTACTGTAATAAGGAGGATGTGTGTGTTTAAAGTCGGAATAAATATAAATGTGAAAGTGAGCGGGTATTATCTGTAATTGTTCCCTAAAAAATGACTATGCTTTCAAAACTAGTTGGCACACTGTAAATTATAGGTTGGTTGGTCTTCCCAATAAATTATGAGTATTATTTGTAATTGTTCCCTTAAGATCTCATTCCTACCCCTTGCGTGAGTGTCTTCTTCACCTCCAATCTTGAGAGCTTCCTCCTCTCGATCTACTTCCTCATTCCTCTACTCGTTTTCCTCATTCTCCTTCCTTGTCGCTCTATCGGTTCCGATGGGTGCTGTGCTGACCATAGTGTGATAGGCGAAAGAAGACGGGAATATTACTGGCCGAACACGGAGTGTGAGAGAGAGAGTTTCTTTGCATTTTTTTTATTATTTTTTTCCTACCCAATGCAAGTAATGACCCAATCCATTTTTTATTATTTATCATATATAAAAGTCTGATCCTTTTATTTTTTTTGAATTTTATCCCAAATTAGACAGATTGATTTGTTTTTTTCACATAGATTAATTTTTTCAATATAATATATACGATAAAATGAATGCCTGTAATTTATATATTCAAATTAGTATTAAAAAATTATCCAAATATCTTTAATTTTATTAAAACCAATTTTAAAAATATTATCTAAATATCATCACGTTCTGTTAATCATTGTTTTATAATCAATATTTTTCAATTCAAATTCTAACACAGTCTAAAACTACTAGTTTATATTGCAAGACTGAGTTGAAGTGTGAATAAAAGTCAAAGTAGTGCTTAAGACTTGTAAATGATACAATTTTTCACTTTTATATACTCATAATTCAAATGTATTTATTGTTTTACTTTAGTTCTATGACTTCTTTCTAGTCCTAAGGTGGTCTAAATTGTTGTAAAATCGTCTTTAATGAATATATTGAAAAGAATAGATATGACCAAAGTTTAAAATCAATGCATTAAATTGAAACAGAAATTAAAATAAATTACTTAAGATATTGAAAGGGCAATATTTTTGCTTAATTTAATAAATTGATTCTAAATTGCATATGAAATCGATTTTTTAAACCGAGACCGATTAACACTAAACTAAAGTTGATTGGTTCAGGGTCTGTAACTGATAATTTGGGTTATTCCTATAATTATAACAACTTACAGAACTCAAGCCTAAACATAAATATCTTTTTAAAAACATTTTAAAATCAGATTTAAGTCAAAGTTATTCAAAATTTTTTTTTGGTCTGATATTCAAAATTATACTATAAACGTGCTGTGAGTTCCACAACTCGAGAATCAAATCCAATTTTTGGATAGGCCACCAATTTTATGTAAACCCAGAAAACAGAGGCCAGATGTCTCTCCCCTCGCCCCCTCGTTCAAAGCTTTGAACGAGTCATTCGTTACTCGTTCAAAGCTTCCACGTGTCTTCTTCACGAAGCCTTCGAACATTGCCATATTGATCCTCATCTTCGCCTCTTTGCTCTCTGCGAATTCAAAGCTGAGTCACCCAAATGGTATCACCACCCCCATCCACGTGGCACCAGCGCCACCTCTCCCCCCACATGTCCTCTCTCATGCATACCCATCCACCAGCCACCTCCTTCCCGACCGCCATGCTCACTTCCCCTTTTATATCCCGCTCATTCCGGTTTCTCTGTGTGTCTCATCTCGGACAAGCATATCATCGAACATAAAGCGATCGCTTGTACAGAAGAAGTTGACGACAAAACAATGGCGTCGGAACAGGTGTCTCGCAGGGAGAACACGACTACCGAGAGGGAGGTTCACATTGAGAAGGATCGAGTCCCCAAGATGACCACCCACTTCGAGCATCTCGCTGAACAGGTCAAGGAAGGATCGGATACCCCGCAAGGGAGTATTCAGGAGTTACAGGGTGGGGAGTACAGGAAGGAGCATGGCGGGAGAGCCATTGGGGATATTGGCGGGACTGGGAAAGCCAGGGAGACTCATGAATTGGGGCCTCATTTCGAATCTCTTGCTGATAAGGTGAAGGGAGAAAAGGGGGAGAAGAAAGAGTCTTATGCCGCTAAAGTCGGGAATACCGCGCCCTTTTCAAATGTGGGCCAGTTCGAAGGGAAAGCTGAAGCGAACAAGGGCTCGGCTGGAGGAGCTAGAGGGAGAGATCAATCTGAACCCGAGAGTCGATCCAGAGTAGTGAATACGGGCGGACCAACGCAAAGCGGTGTGGAGAAACAGGCAAGAGAAAACAGAGGGCAAGTTGAAGCGGAGAAAGGAAGAAGAGGGAACAAAGGGCAGGTTGAAGCAGAAGAGGGAAGAAGCTGGGAAAACAGGGGGAGGCTAGAATCAGAGAAGAGAAACTGGGGACGAGAGGCACAGAGAGCGGAGGAGAAGTTAAAGGCAGGGTTGGAGTTGAAACTCAAGGTCCTACTGCTGTTATAACGTGCACATTCGAAGGAGGCGAGAAGGAAGAAGATGGAAGGGACGCAAGAGGATTAGAATCAGCGACAGAGAGAGCAAGACGAGAAGAAAACAGAGGAAGAGGTGGTGATCAGGAGAAAGAATCACAATCTACCTTGGAAGACATTTCCAAATACAGAGGCCAAGTCCAAGAGAACACAATGGAAGCTATGAGAGCAGCACAGGAGCGGTATGAAAGAGCAAAGCAGGCAGCTAATGAGACAGTCGGTTCTACAACCCAAACAACTCAGGAGAAAGCTGCACAGGCCAAGGACATAGCAATGGAAAAAGCTGCTCAAGCCAAAGACTACACACTAGAGAAAGGCCAACAAGGCTATGCTACTGCAAAAGATACCATCTCAAGCGCCACTCAGACGGCTTCAGATTACACCTCTCAAGCAGCAAAGAAGGCTGCTCAAGCTAAGGACGTGACATTAGAGAAAGGCCAACAAGGTTATGCTTCTGCAAAAGACACCATCTCAAGCGCCACTCAGACGGCTGCAGATTACACCTCTCAAGCAGCAGAGAAGGCGAAATCTGCAGGTAGCACTACTACTCAATATGTTGGAGAGAAAGCTGGTCGGGCTAAGGATGTCACTCTGGAGACTGGCAAGACTGCTGCTGAATATGCTGGAAAACTGGCGGCTGATCTGAAGGACAAGGCGACTGTGGCAGGGTGGACGGCGGCGCATTATTCGACGGAGAAGACTGTGGAAGGGACAAAAGCGGCGGCGAATATTGTTCAGGGAACGGCGGGGTATGCTGCTAATAAGGCCAGTGAGCTTGCATCCAAGTCATTAGGTGCTGTCAAAGGGTTAGCTGCTAGAGCTGGGGAGACTGCTAAGGATTATACTGCGAGGAAGAAGGAGGAGGCAGAGAAGGATTACGAAACTAAAAAAGCGTCTCAACCACAGGTTTTTATTCTCTTAATCGCAGTTCTAATTCATATATCTATATATATATATATTGGCTTAATTCACACACAACACTCCCAAAGGAAAGCTTCCCCCATTCGAAACTGCCACCCCTCACATTTGGGGGTGGCTAAGGTGGCATTAGGCCAACAGGCCTTCTGCTTCTAATTCATATATTCATTATGCATCATGCTTGAGCACACAGCTCCAGATTCACATGCAATCCTTGTTTCTAAATGGTGATAAACATTTCGGAATTGAAAATTCTGTTGGAAAATATGTTCTAATTTTAGGATATTTGAAGAGTATTTTTTGTTTGTGTTTTTTGTAAATAGATTCTAATTGATTTTTCCTTTCCCATGAAAAGGAGTACAAGTTAGTGTCATGTCAAAGTCTGAGGGAAAAGAGAAGGAATTTATGAGCATTTGTTTCTAATATTTTGCTTTTTAGATTATGAAGAACATGACGTTAAAAGCTTAAGTTCTTTAACTTTTATTTAGGTTCCATACTTGAAAATAATTTTTGCAACCCTGACTTGAATAGAGTTGAGTTTTAATCTCCAGTGAATGTGCTGTGATTTATTGAAAAGTGTACTATGATAACGCTGCTGAAAACTGAGACTTTCTTATGACGGTTTCACTTGAGGAAACTGAGCGGAGGCCATCATCTGGACAAGAACAAGGTCAAAAAGGAGGAGGCATGTCCAAAACATCACTGGAAGCTTTCAGGAAGGTGGTGGGATTGGCGAAACTATAGGCCAATATGCCAATCCACTAAAGAAGCAGTGGGAGATTTTGCGCAGACAATGAAGAAGCCATTAGATGCAGCTGCACAAGGAGGAAGCGAGGTGATAGGAGCAGTAGGTGAAACTGTAGGTGAAATCGGACAGACAATGATCAGACCAGCAGAGAGAGCCTCAGAACAAGTTCAGAAAGGTCAAGCAGGAAGTGGCTTTATCGATGCTATTGGAGAAACCATAACAGAAATAGCACAGACAACCAAAACCATGGTTGTGGGAGATGATGAAAGAGAATCAGGCTCGAAACAGAACATTGGATCAGAGTTTGATCATGGCAACCAAGGAGGGTTGACTTATGAAGTGCCTAGAAGAGAGACCTTTGAACCAGGAAAACCTGAGGTTTTATGGAGTCGATAGACAGACATGTTCAGTGTGTTGATGTTTTGGCGTTTGTTTCGTGAATTCTGTAAATAAATAAAAGTCGCTTATGGCGATTCCAGAATGTCCGATTTGTAAACTCTCGCTTGTCGTCCCTAAAAATTGTGTGGGTGCAAAATTTATAACTATGTTTTTGGTGTCTTGGGTTGGTGATGTATTGTAATGTAATACATAGATCATGCTGAGCAATTGCATTAGTCATTAGTGGGAAAGGAACCACTTGCCAGTCGGTGCAATTGCATAAGCTAGGATCATGAGTGTTCTAATCATGTCATATTAAGAACCATGTCAGTGTGTATAATATGTTTTTTATTCTTAATAACTGAGCTTGTTTTATTATCATTATATTCTAACACCATTTCAAGCCAAAGATAAAATTATCGGTGATGTAAAAATTCACATTTAAAGAAAAAAAAAATCAGGTGGCACATTTTTTCATTGGGCAAATAACTTGAAGATTTTACGATCCGAGTGTAGCATACAAATATGAATATGGTAGCGTTTTTCTCTTTCTCTTATGTTCAATACAATATTAAATAAATCAATGTACTATTCATTAGTATTTACTATAATTCGTACCAAATGAACCAATAATGAAGCAATTAGTATGTATATATTTATCAAAGGCTTCTTCAATTCTACAAAATTGCTATAACCAATAAGAATTCCTTATTATCGGCCACA
>NW_026556898.1:0-30185 GCF_029017545.1 Prosopis cineraria
AGGTCTAAATGCAAAGCTAAAAAAAATAAGTGTCTGAGATTTGTGAGCCTCACAAGAAGTCTCTTGTCTAGCTCGATATTTTCAGCTTAATAAATGGTCACTCAAGCCACGATGTTGCCTCTTTGTCCATTAAAGGCAAATCCACCATTCTTAACTTCCCCTATATTGCCTTTGTTCTCCCTTGACAATTGCCACGTGCTCCCTATGTAACATCCAAGTTGTTGCTTTCTCTATCGCCATCGTGGTCAATTTTGATATTGTGAAACCCTCAAAAGAGTCCGAGTTAAGGTCGGAGTCCACAGGGTCATCACAGTTCAGTGAGATAATGAAATTGTTGAATGTAGAAGAAAAGAGCTTCCACATGGTGAGTCATATAGATTGACTCAACGGATAGTTGATTATTTCCCGTTATAGGTATGGATTCGGATGATTTGAAATTGCCTGCTATTCATAGAGTTGTTCTTGCCATTATTATTGATGTAAATGGAAGTGTTTTTGCTATCTAGGTGTTTTTTTTTTAAATGCAACGTGGTTACATATGACAATTAAAGTCAAAGTAACGGTCAGCTGACAGTAGGGTAAAATTACTATTTTTTGAAATTTTCAAGATAAACAAGCTCCAAACAAAAGTTTAAGGTACCTACCGTTCTTGAAGAAAAAATTCTAAAACAAATATGTTATTTAATCTTTAGTCAAGCTTAAGTTAACGGTCAACGTTCATAATTTCTAACGATGACAAAAATGCTCTCTTTTTGAAAAGTTTAGCGCAAAAATACTTCAAAAAAAAAAGTTCATGGTGCCAAGTGGTTTGAAAAAAAAGTTTCAGAACAGTTTTACTCTTTAATCCTTATAATTAAAATCAATTATATTAATAAACTATTTTTATAATTAATTCTACACAACTGAAATTTAAATGGACTTTAGGTTGACTCTAAGTGGAAGCAGACTCGAGATCTGTTACGTTATTTATTTATTTTTATTGCTTTTTGGTAGAATTGAGGTCTGTACTGACGGGTAACGATGAAGAAAATATCTAAACTGATATTTTGGGCCTTAGCCATTCTTTCTTGTTGTCCAAGCATGTCTTGACCGTTTCCTCAGTAACAGTCAAGTCAAGGCCTGCAAATTATTTTATTTCGGCTTCTCTGACTTCAATGTATAAAATTTAAAACTATAGTACGTACTGCAGTTCATTAAAAAGAAGGCAAAAACCAACCAGACACGTGTTGAATTAATCATACGAAGCTTAAAAAAAAAAAAACGAGTTTTATTGTTACTTCATGGCTTATAAACAATATTACTTCATTTTTTTGTTTGACCGGGAACAATATTACTTCATTTGGTTTATAGAAAAGTGTTCGCTTATGTATGTGTGTAACTTTTTTCCCCTTTACATTACATGAAATTCAAGGATGACATTTGCATTTGAATGACTGTAGTTAAGAAATGTAATTTAAATTAACATAAATAAAAGAAATTCTCATCATTTAAGTACTTGGGCGATTCTTGTGATTGCGTAACTTACATAAGAAAAGTTTATTTACCCTTCACCCTTGATACTTGAGAGAAATAATTTTTACCATTAGCGGGACTAACTTATTGCACTCACAAAAGAAAATATAGGAATGACGGCTGAATTTAATATATTTATTTTTAATAAAATCATGATAAGTGAATCTTAATGTGTTAATAAATTTATAATAAAAATTTATTATAAAATAAATAATCTATACAAGATTTACATATCTTAATTTAATTAAAAATAAATATATTAAATAGATAAGATTAAATATATAATTTTTTTTAAAGAAATATACTCTTACACTTGGAGTGCGAAAATGACCTCTATATTCTATATTACTAGGGAAAATATCATTTAAGAATGTCAAGGTAGTTGAAGGAGCGTATTAGCTGATTGGTTTCTGATTTTGCTTTTTGCTTTGTTTTCTTAAGTTGTACTGTAGGCCTTTTGCTTTTGGTTTTTTCTTTTGATTTGGTTGTACTGTTTCGGTTGCTTTTTTTCTGTTTACGTGTTTATTAGTGTTTGTAATTTTTTTTTCTTTTTGATGATTGATAAAATGGTCTTTCTGCTAAAAGAAAAGAGCTTTTATATTACAAAATAACTTAAAAATATGAAACTTTACTGCTTCTTCATCTTCAAGTACCTACTTGAGGGTAAGATTTTGTGAAAAAAAGACATAATTATTTTTAAAATTTTATGAATGTATAAATAAATATTTATTTAAATTTTGACAAGTAACTATGAACAACTAATACTATCCCATTCAAAAATAAACAAGTTAGAAAAACTACTAACACAAGTTTAATTGTATAAGGGCTGGTCCTATATAAATAAGTATCCATTCAAGTTTTGACAATTATTCTTATGTAATCAACAACGATCTATTTAAAATTAATAAGTGACTATAATTGATATTACATGTTTAATTATACGTGTTGGTCCTATGTAAACACGTATTTGTTAGAATTTTGACAAATAACCATATGTAATTAATAGTAACAATAACTAATAGTACATGTTTAATTTTACAAGTGTTAGTCTTGCATGAACAAATATCAATTTGAATTACGACAGCTAACTGTATGCAATTAATAATAACTTATTAAATTATTAAACTTTAATGGTACTTAAGTCTTTTCTCATAAAATTTTGCTTTCATATAATTATCAAGGAAATACAGTGAAATATCATAAAGTCTTCTTTTGATATAAAAACTTTCTAGGGATTCTTAGACAATATTTTCCTATACATCTATATAATATAAAATCATGGGTAGTTAAAGTGTATTTTTTAAGTACACAAAAGGGCAAAGTCCAAACAAAATTAGATTAAAACTAACTTTGAGTAAGTCAAGTTCAGTCTATCCCTATACAGTACATCAAATAAACCATAAGGAGGCTCACTCAAAACTTGTAATCCACATTTTTGTGAGACTCCAATTAGCCAATCAATTAGTACTAAAATTCCCTTTCCGATAAGTATGTGTCACATAGATATTCTAGCTAGCATCAAGCATAGTTTGAATTTGACGAAGGAATCGATTCTTCACACAGGAACATGACAACACCTGTTTTAGCATATGTACAACTACAGTACAGTTAGATTCAATTATAACCTTCCTTAGACCTAATCTTTGTACAAAAAGGAACCCAGACCATAATCTCCATAACTCCGCCTCCAAAGCTATATACCTACCCACTCTATTAACAAAACTCCCTTTTTAGTCACCAGTATAACCCCTTATGACTCTTCCACAACCAGCGTCCCCAAGCCACCCTTTAGCAGCACTATCAATATTGAGCTTTAACCAACCCTCTTCAGGTGGCTACCATTGAATATCATCCTAACGCTTGAGACAAATATTGTCATCCACATCATAAGCCTTCTTAATCCCATCAACATATTATAAAATACTCACAACAAAAATCTTGGAAGAATCAAAGTGAGGATCAAATATCATTTTATTCCTCCAAGACCACATATTAGAGAATCATCCCTTTGGTAAATGTGAGGTATAATACTACTGTTAAACATTAAGCATGAAATAAAATATTCTTATTGGGATGAAACCACTTTTATCGAAAAAGGTCATTATATAGTTATTATATATCAAGTTTGCCAAAATGAAATTATGATACTCATGAAATATTTCATGAAGATTAAAATATATATTTAATTATTTAAGTTTACACCAGATTTTATTTAGTTTTCTAACCTTGTTAGGATTAAAATAAGACCTTTTAAGTTATCTTTAATTATTTTAAATTCATTTTTTCTGACCTCCTAATTTGAAATGTCGCGGATGTAATGACTTAATATAAATAATATTATTATAAAATAATCCTCACCCTCTCTCACTTTCACTCCCTCTTATCCTAATCCTTTTATAATAATTTTAACTAATTATTAAATAAAATTGTTCATTCTCATGATAAAACTTTTAAACAATGAAATGTTTCACGTTTTATTTCGTCCCACCCTACCTTATTACATTCTGTTAATAATCGATTCTTCATGTTTCATGGTATATTAATATTCTTAAACAGTAAACGCACCCTTAATGATTGCAGTTTTTTTTTTAATCCACATGAATGGACCAGATCTGTAGAAGTCAATTAGTCAAGGCCTGCGTATTATTTTATTTAGGCCAGCGTGTTGGGACTATCTCAATATTTTATTTGAACCCGTCAATCAAGCACGCGACGCTTCCGAAGGAGCTACGCCAACTTGTTCACACCGGGGTGAACGTGAAAGGTTGAGGACCCATTTGATTTTTTTCACGTTTCACATTCAAAAAATCAAATTTTACTTTTAAAATATTAAAAATTATTTGAGTAAAATATTTTATAAAAAAGTATATTTTAAAAATATATTTAAATAATGGTTGAAAGTGAATTTTTAAAATATAATTATTTAAATTTTTAAAAAGTAAATTTAAAAAGTAGGATATTATTTGATCATATTAATTCAAATTTAATCTCTTATTTTTTATTTAAAAAATAATTAATTTATTAAAAATATAATTATCACTTCAACAATGATAATTAAGTATTAAGTTTTTAATATTAATGTATAATAAAAATTATAAATTTTTATCATATTTTCTAAAATTGCAAATTAAAAGAGTACAAATAACTTGATATCAAATTTTTAACATTATAAATTAAAATATATTATATTTATATAATAACAATTAAAAATTATCATAAATCAATATCTTTTTTAATAATTGTATATTCAAAAATATATTTTACTATTACAAATCAAATAATTTTTAATATACTAAATTAATTTTTAACAAAATATATCTAAATATAAATTTATAATAATAACTAATTTTTATTAATTTAATTTTTATTAAATGAAGTTTATCAAAAAAAAATTTTGGCAAATTGAAAAGGACATTCTCCATTTTTCCTCCAAGGTTTCCTTCCATAGCAAGTTGCCTTCGTCCAGTTCACCGTCTTCTTGCCAAATTATAATAATAATTAAAAAAAAAAAAGGGAACTCAAGGGCCTTCTTTAATTCCGTCCCCTACTGAAGCAGCTACAACCAATCACATGATGCCATATCCAACCCTTTTTTTCTTCTGTCCATACTGGTCATGCGGAACTCTTCAAAGTCTTCTTCTTGCAGTCAGCCACATTTAGTGGAGCTTTCAGCTTGCTTGCCTCCCCTCCTCCTTGAGATTTCTCTATCCCTCCTGGAGAATTTCGTCTTCGTTCTTGACAAATATGATCGCCTAGCTTTCTTTACTTTCAATGGGGAGATTCCGTCATTCTCGGCTGTTGGTGAAGTTTTGAGACTCTACTGTTGGAAATTCAACTTCATCACAGGTCTTTCTCTTTCTGGGGTTTCCATGTTATGATACTTATCTTTGTTTGGGGATCCTTTTCTTGCTGTTACATGCTTATTTATAGCCCGTTCTTATATTGTCTCGCTACGTTGCGCTTCAGTTCCTCCTCTGGTTCTTTGCCATTTTATTCATTATATTTCATCACATTCAATTTTTTTTTTTCGCCCTGGAGACACGCATAGAGAGGCAGGCAGACTTGAAAAGTGGAAATTTTTGAAGAAATGGGATTAAATTAATGACACTGTTAGTTAGTGTGAGAAAGTGAGGGTGTGAACGCATATGCTGTGGGAATATCGAAAAATGATGGAGCATGAGGAATTGAGGATATATGGCTCCAATGCACGACTTCTGAATCATTTACCCCTTATGAGCTGTCGAATTCGAACATCAGCGCCTGGGCGTACTGTTACTGGTATTAGGATAATGTCATTCTAGGAATCTTGTTTATTGGGTTTGAAGCTGTAGTTTAAAAAACTGTAAAGATTTATCAGTAGAATCTCTACAGCAGAACAAGTGGAAAATGAGAGCACACAGAGGAAATTTTAGAACTTTGGAGGCAGATGTAAACAAGCATGAATGAAAAGCTTCGAAATTATGGCAGATTTCTCGAACTATTGTGGCTCAAGCAAACTGGCAATATCTATAAATTACAAGATTGGATAGCGGAAATCATATTATGTTGATGATTTAAATAATAGGGAACAAAAACATCATGAAATTGTTATGAAACCAATTGTCATAAAAGGTAAAGTTTCATATGGCCTTGTCACGCCTTGTCGTTCATGCTGCACCTTGTCTTCTGTTTTCTGTTTTATTTTCTTTCCTTCCAAGTTTGATTAGATACGTTTGATTTTGGAATCACTGACATGGTATATAAATATCTATATTGTATGTTTTCTTAATGTTGTATAACATTACAGAATTTCCTGGGAAAGATGGCGGATTTGGAAAAAGATGAGGTGCCAATGCTGTCAGAGACGGAGCAACCATCAGTTGAATTTGTGGATTCTAAATTGCGGAGGCTTGTATCCAGGACACGAAGTGCATCAATATCTATTCCCACGAGCTCCATGGAGCCATATGAGAGAGAAACTAGTCTTGTGGGACATACTGGTCCGCTAAGGAGTGAGAGGAAAACTCCCTTTGTGCAGATGAGCGGTCCACTATATGTCACCAACAGACATGGAAATCTTTTCCGACAGAACGTCAATGCCACAGGGAACAAAGCAGTGGAGAGCATGACAGAAAAATTTGCTTTGCCTGGAAGAAATGGTAATGATTGGCAGAACAACTATGCCCACAAAAATGAACACTTACTGAGGTCTGGGCAATTGGGAATGTGCAATGATCCTTATTGTACAACTTGCCCTACTTACTTCAAGACCTCTCAGCAAAGGAATCATAAGGCTTCTGGTTTATTTGATCCCAAGGTGTTTATCTTCATTGAATAGACTTGTTTTTCCTTGATTTAAAAGCACATCAATTACTATAGTTTGAGCTTTCCTTTGATCATATAGCTCATGCATTGCCGAACACTTAATTAGGGTACATTTTTTCACACCGTGCATATTTTTTTGGTCAATACAAAACATAAGTCATAGATGTTTCTTTGAAATATATTGTACCTCTGATTCATATTTTATCTTTGAATGTCTACAGTTCCACAATGCTCTCTATGGAGATGCTAAGGGTTGTGCAAGAAGATTTTTTTCTTCCCTGTCTTCATGTGTCCCTGGAGTTATGAATCCTCATGCTAAAGTTGTACAGCATTGGAACAAGTTTTTTGCCATATCTTGCCTATTGGCAATTTTTGTGGATCCATTGTTTTTCTTCTTACTCGGTGTAAAACAGGTACTACTGTTTCCCTTTTATTTAAAGAAAAGTTTGTGCCTGTTGTTACTAATCTTGACCTTTGCTCAATAAGAACTATATAAATGAGTTGGAAATGTAAAACAGCCCAAGATACTTCTTTAACTGCCGCTTAGTTTCTCTTCAGCCTCATGATATATTCTTGGGAAAGTGCTGAAGTGTTTTTCTCATTTTATTTTTTCCTTTTAATTCCAATCATTCACAATGGTGTCAGGTAATTCTTGTAGCCGACACTATGTTGTAGGACAAGGCTTGTCACCATTGTTATTAACGCCAATCATGACTTCTTTTATGTTTGTGTGTTTTAGACACACTTAATGCAAGATACTAGCAGCCCTGCCCCATTTGTGTTTATATTTATAAAGTGGGTACTTGCTATAGCTTATAGTCGTTGCCCTGCTGACACCAGGCTAAGACAGAATTTTGGCCATGATGATTAAAAAGAAAGAAGAAAAAAGAAAAAAAGAAAAATTCCTGTAGCTTGAATTTAGTTGGGTCCTTGCATTTGCTATGTTTTGGGAAGCGGACTTCACTGGGGCTTTCTACTTGATATCTGATCAATAAAAGTTTGGGTGACGGGGACAAGTTGTGATGGATATGCTGCAGGTTTCTTCATTCTAGTATCATATTCTGTTGACAATTTATCAATTTGTCCGGAGCAAAGCATGCTTCTTTCCTGAGGCATCATTTAGATGTGCAGCTCCAAATTAAGAATTCTTCCCCTTACCCCCATCACAATACATAATGGTACTGTTTTTGCATGATTTTTTCTTATATGTGGTGTGAGGTCCACATTCGTTTTTTCTATGCCGAAAGATCTGGCACAAGAAGAATTTTGTTATCTGGCCAAAGAAGAAAATAAATAAACTAAAAAAGAGAATTGCTATCAGCACACAAAGAAAAGGACTCCCTTCATGATCTTGTTCTTCCAGCGGTTCCTCACCTCCTTGAGGATCGCAGCCAATTATCATGTTATTGACATCATATTCCATCACCTGCATCTGTCTCTGCTTAGCATAATGTGATTGTTATTTCACCTAGTGTTGCCTAAGAAGGCAGTTAAATTGGGGGCTTGTATAATGACATGGAGGCATAATAAAGTAGTCTAGGTTAATAATGCCTATGTGTTTGATGTGCTTACAATAATGTCTTGCTTCCTTGCATAATTTACTGAAATCTCTCTCGTTTGTTGTATGCAGGATGACAGATGTATCTTCATCAACTGGAAGTTGACACGGGCACTTGTTTGCTTAAGATCCATAAATGATTTTGTATACTTCCTAAACATGCTTCTTCAGGTAACTTGCTGGTGACCATTTTATCAGGAAAAAAAATTCCTATATATTTTTGCAGTAATTATGCACGTGTGCCCTAAAGTTTGATGCTTTTTCGTAATACCAATGGAAAATAATTCTTTCAAGTTGCCTTTTGACAGTTTAGGTTGGCTTATGTGGCTCCTGACTCCAGGGTGGTTGGTGCTGGCGATTTAGTTGACCATCCAACAAAAATTGCTCTCCATTATTTGCATAGTTGTTTTTTTGTTGACTTATTTGTTGTGTTTCCACTTCCTCAGGTAACTTTATACCCCCATCATCGTTTCCTCCTCATGATAGTCTTTTTTTGTCATCATAACTTCTTGTCTCAGTTTTCTATTGACACATGCCTTCTTTTTTTCTTGGTTCCCTTTTTGTTCTCCTCTTTACTTTGGCACGTTATTATTCAGTTATGATATATGTATTTCTCGTCTTGTTTCTCCAATTTTATTAGCTGCTTGTTAATTACCATGTTTATTAAGATGCACTGTGTTTATTATTCCTTTTGGAATGGAAAATCTTTGTTATGACGACATGAATTGGTGTCAGAGACTAAGTTGGTTCTGAGGAAGGAAGTGATAATCCATCTTATGAAGACAGAAAGATAGAAACGAATATGGGTTATAACTTATAAGTCACAGGAAAGCCAAACTCCTTTTAATGACATATTTTAGTCAAAATTTTGCAGATAATGATATTGCTTGTTCTACCAAATCACTTGGGTTCATCAGGAGCTAATTATGCTAAGAATCTTCTACGTGTAGCAGTCCTTGTTCAGTATATTCCCAGATTGTACAGGTTTCTTCCTCTTCTAATTGGTCAGTCTCCAAGTGGATTCATATTTGAGTCAGCATGGGCAAATTTCTTTATAAATCTTCTCACCTTTGTGCTATCTGGCCATGTCGTTGGGTCTTCCTGGTATCTCTTTGGTCTACAGGTCAGTAGATTTGTTTTATGGATAGAAAAAGAAGATTTTTACCTTTATTTTCAGTTTTTTGAAATTTTGAATAACTTTTTTTTTTAATTGGAAAATTCTTTCCACACTTACTATGTGCTTATAAAAAATTTTGCTTGTGTGGATAATTTGGTAATCCATGCATAACTACCATTAAACCTTGCTTAGAGTAAGAGGGGCAGAACTTGATTCACTTAAATACATCAAATTTCTATGTTACTATATGTAACTGGCTTTTAATGAAGTATAACTATGACTTAGCAGAAGTGATTTTTCGATTTTTGACATGCTGATAATAAAGTTCAACTATTAGGCGTATTGTTTCCTGTGATGCTTAATGAAACTTAAAGTATGAAAGAAATAGTGGTTTCATTCATGATGGTTGATATTCAATAATTAACATAACCCTTTTTGTCATTTGTTCTCATGGCAGAGGGTCAACCAATGTCTTCGAAATGCCTGCCATCGGGAGAAATTTGCACACTGCACGCAATTGATTGATTGTGGACATGGTCATACAGAAAACAATCGGTCTTTTCTTTTGGTCAATGGAATCAATCAATTCAATCAAACTTGGTTACAAAGTCCTGGTGCAGGCCAATGTTTCAATGTCTCGGATGCTGGTTTTCCTTATGGGATCTATGCTAAAGCTGTTAACCTTGTTACAGAACATAGTGTGGTCACAAGATATGTGTATTCATTATTTTGGGGATTCCAGGTATGCCTTTCATTCTATATCCAGTAGTTATATATCATTTTCAAATTTGCACACATACTTAGCTGCGTATTTATTTTTTAGGACTCCGTGAGGAGTTATGGTTTATGAAATTATCAACTTAGACTTTAATACAGTTATGTGAGAATATGTTCATGTTATATAAGTATCTAAGAAGTGTTAAATAGTAAAACCTATACTTGCTTACAATTCAGAGGTCTGGACTGGTCATACTGATTGTTAGTGCCTAGGCCCTAGAACCTGTTAGTGGTGAAATTAAGGAAATACATTAAGTGAGGGAACGTAAAGTTCATGCTTAAGCTTGATTAAGTTATATTAAAATTATGTCCAAACCTATGGTTAAAGATTGCCTTTTCCATACCTGATCCTTTTGGCTTCATAAATTTAACATTAAAAAAAAAAAAAACAAAATCATGTTTTGATTAGCTAATTCATTAGAGGAACCCTTGAGGGGTCACAATCTTAGATAGGATCAATTCAGGAAATTTGTAGAATTTCGGAATTCAAAACTCCATTTTGATTTTTCTGGAAACTGGATTAATACATGTAAAGGAGAGAGAGTTGATGTTCATTAAAAATAGAAAAAGGAGAGGGTCAACTCTAGGAGTTGAATGGCCAAAGAAATCAGGGAGGAAAATAACAGCGTTTGGTTCAACAAAGGAAACGGGAGAGATGTTAGGTCTCATTCGGCTATTGAAAAGGAATGGAATTGATTGAAAAAATTATTACAAAAATGAACTAAATCACCTTTTCCCTTCATGATAAGTACGATACAACTTAGTAATATATACTACTAATATGGAAATAATCACATCCTCCAAAAATTTCATGAATGTTGATTACCAACTCATGAACTAAATCACCTCTCTCCCTTATAAACGTGGTCCATCATCTTTTTTTTTTTTATCATCTCATTTTTACCTTTATTTTTTCAATTCATTTCATTTCATTCTTTTTTTTGTAATCAAATGGTTTTATTTTTTATTTTTTTTATAATCAAACGAAACCTTAAGGTTTTATCCTTTGGATAGAGGGAAATTTTAGTTACCCCTCCAAATCTGCCCATTGTTGTTTAACAAATGGAGGGGAGGGAAAAAAATTTTGGTCCCTCCAAAAGAAATAAATACATACTGAGGGGGATGGATCCAAGATTAAAGTCATTTTGGGGAGAAGGTGAGAGCAAGTATGGATCATGATGAAAGTCATCAGGGGCAAATTGTTTGCAAGGGATATAAGGGTTTGTTTGGTTGAGGGTAAGTAGAAAGGAGAAGTTAAACTTCCTGAAAAATGAAGTCTTACACGTCCCTCACAGAGGAGTAATTTACCAAGTAAAACCCTGCTAAGTTCTACTTCTCTAGTATTAATTGTATGCTTCCAAACTTACTCTTGAAAATTAAGAATAAAATTCAGTAAAAAGATATTTTTGTCTTTAGCATTACAAAATGTTATATTTACCTAAGAATAGTTAGATGTCCCGGTATTAAGGGAAAAAAAAAAAATGAAACAAGCAATCAACTATGAACTTTCTGAGAAGTCCTACAAAGTTAGCTTTCTGAAAAGTTCAAAAAATTGCTCCAAACGGTACCTAATTTTATAACATAAGATAAATTCATTATATAACAAATGATGTATAACAATGTAAAAAAATTATAAAAAGTTCAAAAACATATGAAAGTAAAATCATATATTAAGATATTAAATTTTATGAAGAATAAGTAATTTTTTATATTTAATATATTTTCACATGTGGATGTAGATACATGATGTTAATTAAAAATTTTGATAAATACTTGGAATTTTACCCAAAAAAAGGCAATATACAGGGGACAGAACGAGGAAAATTATATAGGGGGCAAAGTTTACAATTGATATAAATATTAATGTTTGTTGAAATGTAATTTTAAATATTTATTAAGTTAACATAATAATTATTTTAAAATTAAAAATGAAAGAAACCTAATACAAAAATTGTAAATTAAAAAATTCTAATAAAATCAAATAAGATAAAATTTTCTTAATACAAGCACGATATTTTTCCAAATTGATACAATATCTATTAATTATTTAAATTATGTTATTTTTTTATTGAATATAATTTAGTTATTAAGTCTAAACACTAAATACATATATAAGTATTTTTAACAGGTATGCATATAGTTCAATATGAAAATGGACAAAAAATTCATCTTAGTAATTCAATATTTGATGTATTATGCCTTTGTGATCTTTATGCAGCAAATCAGTACTCTAGCTGGGAATCAAAACCCAAGCTATTTTGTTTGGGAAGTCCTTTTTACAATGGGCATCATTGGACTGGGACTCTTGCTTTTTGCTCTTCTCATTGGAAACATACAGAACTTTCTTCAGGCTCTTGATCGAAGGTAGAACTCATTGCACATTATATGCAAATTCTCTTAACTGAGACTCAATATATTCAGCGCATACAATTAGCAAATGCTGACTGATGACAATATTCCTCTTAATCTCTATTTCTAACTAAATCAGACTCCGCATGAAGCATCTCTAATAGTTCTAGAAAATGGTATGATGTCCTAACTTGGAGTGGGAGTGCATGGTTGTTTTGTTCCCAGTAAGTATTTGGATTAAGCCAGTAGCATTTTGTATCTACTCTTTGAGAAACTGGCGAGGTGGTTAGTTCAAACTCCGGTAATTCAGCAACATGTGTACTAATTCTTCAAAAGTTATGGGTTACTATGAGGTTTTTTAAAAATTAAATCTTTTCTTTTTTTTTTTTGTGAGGGAGACCAAGAAAGACGCTAAGGTTGCATTTGGGTTGGGAATTTAGATTTGAAATTTCATATTTGAAATATTACATTTGAAATTCATAGATTTTAAATTCTTTGTTTGGATGATATAAAATATTTCATATTATAATACCAAAATCCCTTGTTTGGATCTCAAATAAAATTTCAAATTTTAAATTCTACATTTGAATTTAAGGCAACTCGGACTCATCGGCCATTTAGTCCTAGTCAAAGTAGGTGGTCCAATCCAAATCAGGGGTGGCAGCCCAGTGTTGATTGAATCCGGCTGTCCAAACCCGAATGACATCAGTGGTCCAGTCTCGATCAGCGGCAGCAATGGTAGCTTGGTCCTGTTCAACATTAACGGGTCAATCTCAAACAGTGCTTGCAGATTAGCACGAGGATGATTACAACAGTTCAAGGGTTGCGGATTGGACTTGGATGACAACACCAGATCATTCCCTATTAACAGCGGTGTTTGGTGCCGGACGACAAAGGCAGACGGATTGAAGATGGTGATCACAGATCGGTCCTAGATAGTGACATTGGCTATAGATTGACGCATGATGGTAGCAGGCTGACACCAGATGAGGGTACAGGATCGGCATTGAAAGACAGCGGCGGCAAGCCAAGATTAGGTGGTAAAGGACAGTGATTGAAAGTGAATTGAAATTTGAAATTCCTAAACCCGATTGATGCTGGCAGTTTAGTCCCAATTGAAGTCGGTTGTTCGGTCTCGATCAAAGTAGGTCTTTTAGTCTTGGTCGGCGTCAATAGTTTGATCTTGGTCTATGCTAGCGGTTTGGTCCCAACCAACACCAGCGGTCTAGTCTTGGTCGACACTGGCATTCTTGTCCCTTTCAACTCTTACGGTCGAGTCCCAATTGGCACTAACATTCATTCCCTGTGGAGCTAGCAATCCAATCTCAGTCAACACTGGAGGTCCAGACTGCGTCGACACAGGTGATTCAATCCTGGTCGGCTCTGGTCTTGGTTAAAGTCATTCATCTGATCCTGGAGTGCATTGGTGGTCTGGTCCTGATTGGCATTAGTTGTCTGTTCCCATTCAAGCTAACTATCTAACCTTGGTCAAAGCCAGTCATCCGATTTCAGGGGTCACCGGCAGTTCGATTCTAGTCAACATCAACATTTTGGTCCTGGTTGGCACCGACAGTCCAGTCCCAGTCAAAGTCGGCTGTTTGATCTTGGCTGACACTGGTAGTCCAATCCCAGTTAGCGCCGGCAGTTTGGTCTTGGGGAAAGTTGTTTGAAGGTAGTGATGTCGAAGTCAATGGGTGAAAGCAAAGGAAGAGAGAGACTTTCATGAAAATTTGAAATAATAGGAGTTTAGAAAAGATTTGAAATTACAAAGAGATTGAGATAGGATTTGGATTTAAATTTGGGTCAAATTCAAATATACACATTTTTAATTGCCTAAACAATGAATTTGACTCAAATCCAAATCTACATGCGTCAAAACATAACATTAAAGAAGTTATAAAACAAGACCATTGTAGTGAATCAGATATCTGAACAGTTGTTCATAAAGTCTAATAGCATCATGCGCCCATGTAGCCAACCTCATTTAATAGAACAAGGCTGCTGCTGCTGCTTTTTCTTATTGTTTTTTTTCTTTTTTCTTTTAATTCCAGAGGGCATTGTTATATTTTTCATCCCTTGTTTCTCACAGTTCAAGTTTATTTTTGCAGTTAAATTTGTGAACGTGTCATTGTCTCCTATCTTCCTAAAACAAGTGAAGTTGTTGAAGTCATACATGACTGAGGAGTGACGAGTGATGTCCATTTCCCAATCTCCCCTATAGTCTCACTTGTTTTAATTCTTTCTTTTCTTTTCTTTTTTTCCCTCTTTTTTTCCCCCTAGTAGAGAAACTCTTGTTTTAATTCTATGCTACAAATAGGAAATGCTCATATAAAACTATTTTGAATTTAGAACAAATTAGCAAACCTAGCCTACAAAAAGAGTTTTTATGAATTCTAAAATATGTTAGGTCACATTTGTTTACTAAAATAGAATAGAATGAAATGGATTAAAAAAATAAAGGTAAAAATAAAATTATCAAAGAGAATAGGTGAACACATTTATAAAGGAGAGAAGTAATTTAGTTCATGGGGTTGGAATCATGGTTCATAAAATTTTTAAAGGGTGTGATGATTCCCACATTTGTAATATACATTAATGAATTTTATCATGCTTACCATGGGGTGAAAGGTGATTGAGTTCATTTTTGTCTCAATTTTTTCAATTCATTCCATTTCATTATATCTAGTAAACAAACGTGACCTTGGTGCTCTTTTTTTTCTCACTGTAATTCTTGGTTGGGAAATTTATAGAACCTCTTTACTATTTTTAATTTTTTTTTTCATTTCTTGTTACAGATTATGTTCTGAAACAACTCTAATATTATGTCTCTCACGGCATAAATTCTTTATTACTAATATATAAAGCACTTGTATAAAAAAAAAAAAAAATGGAGCTGTGCCATGTCTAATGCAATTTGAACATTTGTCTCAAGGACTGTGGGATTCTTCAAATTACACGTGCATGACGTGAATGCCTCTTAATTTCAACTGCAAGTTTCTTAGACAAATACCGCAAATTGGTTCAGTGGTAATTGAAGGAAACATGAGTGTTGAATGACACATTTTCAACTAAAGGAGGGTTAGCTGATTTTGGCTAGGCCACTAGAGAATAAATTGGTATTTATGCCCTTACCACTCGCAAAACTTACCCACTTGGGCTTGGGTACTGAGATTTTTGTGGGTATTTGAAGGCCCTGGGCTCAGATAGCATGATACCTGTTCTGCAGGCTCTTGTGTGTGTGTCATTGATACACACACTTAGTTATGTTAATTAATTACATTAATTTAATACAGCAGAAAAATTAAAAAATTACCATTCAAATAAAATTATGTTGCTTTTAAATTAAAAATTGCTTGTGACACTCAATTATTTGTTATATTACATACGAGCAATTTTATGTAAATTAGTCTTGACTTGAGAAAAATTGGTTCATTTCAAATATTTTTTGGGTAAATGGATCTGCATCCAAAGATTTATGGATTCAAGGGTAATAAGGAACTTTTTACCCACTAAATATGGATTCAGGATGGGCGCTGTAGTGCCCTATCTGCATCCTTCCCATCGTCATTCTTAGTCAAGTTCAGATGTATGCATGATTATATTATGCTTGCTAAATTTTCTTCCATCCCTTTTGTAGGAGGCTAGAAATGTCACTTAGACGTCGTGATGTGGAACAATGGATGAGCCACCGGCGCTTGCCAGAAGATTTAAGAAGGTATCCATTTTCTTCATCATTTCAGATTGCCAAAGAATGTCATTCATTTGATTCGAGTTGTTGCTTGCTAACTCTGCACCCTTTCCCGAAACTCCACTTGACAATGTAAATATTGGGTGCATAAGAAACAACCTCCCCTCCAAGATAAGAAATGTTATGGCTAAGACTCATTAGATAAGCAACTGAAAATTCAAGAACACCTTTTAAATGAATTTTATTCCAGTATCTCCATGTCTGTCTACTAAATGCTATTAAGTACTTGTGTTTGTAGTGTGTTAAATATGATTAATCACTGTTATGTAGATTGTAGTATATTTGTTGTTGATAACAGAGTCAAACAATGAATGTGAAATAATGGTTGAGACTTGAGAACAATCTAGCAAACCTGTGATGCAATTAATATCCTTTTTTATCATGTCAAATTGAATGTTTCACTGAGTAAACAACACTGATATACTGTATTATTTATTCATATTACCGGTGATCATGTTGTTGGCCCTTTTGGATTGCTGTTTCCTGTTCTGCCTTTGTTTTTGCTTAATTTTAGTGATTGTTTATTTTTTTTTTTCTGGGACTTATTTTGACTATAAATAAAAGATGCAGAGAAGTTAAACTCTGACCTATTCAACCAAAGTGAACCCATATATATTACTTTTCTAATTTTTTTTAACATTACTAGTATGCATTGCAATTATTTTTGTCTCCTGAATTACATTCCATCTCCACCAAGGTTGGTGACATTATCATTGTCAATGCACCCATTTGAAGAGCTGTCGATTGTTCCTTGCTAAAGCATATTGATAAAAATGAGTGCCTAGGACCAAGGTTTGAATTCCCATGAGGAGAGGTTCTTATATTTAGTGTTTGATTATGCTTCAAATAGAATTGTTTCCAATAGAGGAGGATACCTGTGTGCAATAAAAGAAAATGAACAATTAGAAATTTGCATGTCAACTATTTTATTCATCTCTTTTGGTAATCATTCAAAATTGTGCTAACTATATAGGGATTAAATTTATGAATCATACTATGAAATTATGGGAAAAAGTGATTGAGCATAGGTTGAGATTAGAAACTATTATTTCTGAGAATCAGTTCGGCTTCATGCCAGGGAGGGCGACTACAGAAGTGATTTATTTGCTAAGGGGATTAATGAAAAAGTATCAATGTAAAGGTAAAAATTTACATATGGTTTTCATTAATTTGTAAAAAGCTTATGATCGTATACTGAGAGAAGTACTTTGAAAGGCATTGGAAAAGAAGAGTGTTCGGGTTGCCTATATTCAAGCTATAGAAGACATGTATGAGGGGGCAACAACTAGTATAAGAACACTTGGTGGTAAAACAAAATATTTTCCTATAAAGATTGGACTGCATCAAAGATTATCTTTAAGTCCTTATTTATTTGATCTAGTAGTAGATGTTTTGGCTTAGCATATTCAAGAGAAAATTCTTAAATACATGCTTTTTGCGGATGATATAGTTCTTATTGCAAAGACAAGAGAAGAGATAAATTGTAAATTTGAGTTATGGAAGAAGACATTGGAATCAAAATGTTTCCGCCTGAGTAGGAGTAAAACAGAATATTTACGTTATAATTTTGATAAGGGGTTAGTGGGTAGTAACTTGAAAGTGAAATTGGGTGATCAGACAATACCTCAAGTGGAAAAATTTAGATGTTTGGGAGCGATTATTCAACAAAATGAAAAAATTGATGGAGATATTGCATATAAGATACAAGCGGGGTGGTTTAATTGAAAAAATGCTAAAGGAGTTATCTGCAATTATAAGGTATCTGATAAGTTTAAAGGAAAGTTTTATTGAACTGTTATAAGACTAGTAATTTTATATGGTAGTGAATGTTGAACTTTGACTGGATAGCAAGAGCATAAAGTTGGAGTAGTAAAGATGAGAATATTGAGATGGATGTGTGGATATACACGTAAAAACAATTCGAAATGAGCGAATACGAGAAAAAGTTGGCGTGACACCTATTGAAGGAAAAATGACAAAAAACCGTTTAAGGTGGTTTGAACATGTACAAAGAAGACCACGAGAGACACCTGTGAGGAGAGTAAAACAAATGAGTTTGAACCCTGTCAAGAAGGGTAGCGGAAGAGCGAAGAGAATACTTTTAAAGGTTGTTGAGCGAAACCTTTTAATTCACAATATTTCTAAAAATTTAATAAATGATAGAGTACAATGACGTTATATAATCTATATAGCCGACCCCACCTAGTGGAATAAGGTTTGTTGTTGTTGTTTGTCTCTTTTGGTAATCATGATCACACAAATTTATGGATCATATTGTCAAGTAGTACACAATTCTGCTCATATTATTGGTCTGTTATGCAGGAGAGTAATACTGGCTGAACGATATAATTGGGCTGCAACCAGAGGGGTAAATGAAGAAATGCTTCTGGAGAGTTTGCCAGAGGATCTTCAGAGAGACATTAGACGTCATCTCTTCAAATTTGTTAAGAAAGTGAGCACATGACTATCTGTTGCTCAATTGACTAGTCATAACTTGTATCAGATTATCCTACTCATTCTGTTTAAACCCACCATACCTGTAGTTCAGATGTATGGTTCATTGAAAAACCTTCTTCTTTAGGTCTATCTCCTTGTGTTTTGTTTTGTCTCATCATATTCTAATTATCTAAAACATGCACAGGTTCGAATTTTTGCCCTGATGGATGAACCTATCTTAGATGCCATTTGTGAGAGACTAAGACAGAAAACATACATCAAAGGAAGCAATATTCTGTATCATGGTGGTCTGGTAGACAAAATGGTGTTTGTTGTGCGTGGAAGATTGGAGAGCATTGGAGATGATGGGACCAGTGTTCCCCTAGCTGAAGGGGATGTGTGCGGTGAAGAGCTCCTGAGATGGTGTCTGGAACATTCTTCGGTGAACAGAGGTACGATGAAGACACCATAATCTTATTAATTGATTTTAAGTGCTGACCTTGTCAACGGAAAAGCTACAAGTTATTTTGTGAAGTCACATGAATATTTTTATTATTATCCCTAACACTTTTTTCTTCACACTCTTGAGCCTGAAATGTGAAAGCTTAAGAATACATCTGCTCAAAAGCTTAAGTTGCTGAGAGAAAACGCATGAATAGTTTTATTATAATGTATAGCAGTAAGAAATTAATATGGTATACCCTGCAGATGGTAAAAAAGTAAGGCTTCCTGGACAAAGATTGCTCAGCAGCAGGACTGTACGTTCCTTGACAAATGTGGAGGCATTTTCACTACGGTACGCAGACCTTGAAGAGGTCACTAGCCTTTTTACCAGGTTCTTGAGAAATGCGCGTGTTCAAGGAGCCATAAGGTGATCTTTCCTTCTATGCTTTACCATTATCTTTCAATTTACAGTGAAGGCTAAGTATTATGCACATCAGCATTGGTGCACATGATATATGATGCAACTTGTCCCGTTTAAAATGTTGGGATCAATTACAGTTTACTTAGTGGTTTGCCCAACCAATAAATTTTAACAGAAATAACTGTAGTATACGTAGACTAGTTCGATGGTGAAATACTTGTTTAGTTTATTTTCAAGTTATGTATATTCGGCGAAGCCGTTTTTTGTCTTACAATCCATTCCTACATAGTAACTTGATAGTGAATGATGGTAGGTATGAATCACCTTATTGGAGGAGCCTTGCTGCAACTCGCATTCAGGTTGCATGGAGATACAGGAAGAAACGTCTGAGTCGTGCTGATCCCTCCCAGCCAAATCCGTAATTGAAGTCAGTAGAATTCACTTTAGCAAGGTTCAGTTTGTATGATGTTCAACTACTATTTATCTTGTAAATTAGCTAGCTTGTTCCCAAATGCATGTAGTTGCTTGATGTTGTATTAAGTAATTAGATAAATGGAATTCTTATATGATTTAATTAGATTCAGTTTTTATGATGCCAATATCTTGGAAAATTAACTAGCTTGCTTTGACGCTGTCACAAGCATGTAAGATTTTTTTCCCCCCTCCTTGCTTGACGTTGACCAATTAGACAGGGTTTTTCATCGGAAAGTGTCGAAACCTCATCAGATACACTACAACAAAATGTGATCAATAAATGGTTGACACAATCATATTCCCAAAGGAAAATCATGTTAAACAGCGGGACTAAACATCAACGTCAAAATTTGCACTCGTCTTTTTTTTAATAGAAAATTTGCACACTTTGTTCACCATATCAAAATTTATTCCATATTTTTCTCTGTAAATATTTAGTACAATGCACTCAATTCAGCATGCAAAACCTGAATGTTCATTCATCTGACCCCTCAAAATAAAAACAAATGGCTTGCTTCACAAAAAAGGGGCACCGCCAATACCCTTGAGAGTTTATGTGAGACTGCAAAGCAGAAATCAATGTAGATGAGAAAAGTTGTAATAACCAAGTCCCTACTCCCTATAAAAAATGAAAGTCCTTTTTTTTTTAGGCCTCCTAGTGGATTAGAACAGCTGAATGTGTAACTGTTACTCCTTGAACATTCGAAAGTTCCCGTGTGATCTCATCCAAAAGTCCATTAAGGATATGCTTTTCCATATCCCTTGTGACATCGTATTTTTCGAGGGATGCAAATGTTTCCTGGTCCCAGCCCAAATCCCACATACAGTCTATGTCTGGATACTTCTTGTAGACATCATTTTCAAGCATTTTAGGAAGGTAGTCCTCAACATGAACTGGGGAAGTTCTATTCCTTCCATAAAACTTCAGCTTTTCCATGTCATCATTCAGCTGCCTAACCAAATCATCTAATGAGCTTATTTTAATGGAACTAATTGATGCCTTTGAGCAAGAATGGACTTTGAGTTCTTGCCGTATCCCCTTGCGTTTCATCACTTCATAGCTGCAGTCTAATATAAGCTTGCTGCCTTCTTCATCTTGATTGTCCACTCCACCACAGCCTTGAAGAATGCTAAATGGAATGTTTAGCTTGAAAAGTGCTTCTGCTGTGTTGAGGAATGGTTGACTCGTGATCAAGATCCATTTGAGGCAGTTTTCACTTTCAGAAAGTGGCGCTAGCATTCTTTTTTCAGAAATTCTCTGGCCTTGCCTTCGTGAATGGTAATTTATGTCCATCCTCTCTCCGTGAACTCCTGTGGTATATAAAAATAATAATTCAACTATATAGCTTTGTTTGATTTTTCAGGTCACATTAAGAGAGATAGAGGAAGACTAAGAAAAACATCTAAAGTAGTTATCAAACAGGAACTTTTGGTGAATGATATATCTAAAGAGTGCATGATTGATAGATTATAATAGCATCGTACAATCTATGTAACTGACCCCAGGTAATAAGGCTTGTTATTGTCGTTGTATATAACTTTGTATGACTTTGTTTAATCTATACATTTCTTGGTGAAATTTGGCGGTGACACTTTGATAGAAGTTGTGTTGGTCTAGTTCTGACTTTTGAGAAATGTATCTACCAAAATGAGAAAGAAGAGAAGGAACCCAAGATGGATTTTATTGAAAAGATTATGGCTATATGATGAATGAACGAAGATGATCGCTTAGAGGAGGTAAGAAATTTTTGTAATCTCTTAATCTACTAGGCCATGTAAGTTATAACTCTAGAAGAGTAGATAACTTCTTATTTTAAAAGAAAGTCATCCATAAACTCACCGTTTATTGTAGTTGGTGCAGAGTCACAAGACTCTATTTTTTCATCTACTGCCAAAAGAGTGGCGACATGTTGCTTGTCATTAGTGGCCATCAATTTGACGTACTGATACTGCATCATTTGCAACAAGGATTATGTTAGCTTTATTTTTGTTATTATTTGGGAAGAAATTCTATAACTACTTAGGTTCTTTTATTATTTTCAAGTTGCCATTGAATAAGACAATTTTAGATGCTAAAGAAATTAATCTTACCAAATTATCGGGAACCAAATCTACTGATTCTTGTAGGCTTTGAACTTTCCCACCATGAGAAGCGTACAATGTAGGAGAGAGTTCTGCTTCTGGATGTGGTTGTTGTATCACATCCAATGGTTCAATGATAGAAATTAAGTCGTTGGAGCTAATGATGCGTGCATCTGCTTCTTTCAAAATGCTAACCCTTTCTTGCTTGGCTTCCTTTGATAAATTGAATTTGTCAGATTCAGATGTTCTTTGTCTCACTTCTAGCTTAGCATAAGCTTTTTTCTTTATTGTATTCTTTACCTTCTCGTTCGTTAGTTTATGAACACTTTTTTGATCCGTCATTGTTGTGACGCCATGCTTTCCTGTAACTGGTTCACATTGTTGGTTTCTTGGAGAGGTAATTTGACCTGGCTTCCTATTGTTCACTTGTTTCACTTTCGCACTGAACTCGATGGAAGTTTCGTCATGATTTAGATCATTGTAGTTGCCATCTCGGAAACCTTGCTTCTTCGGGGAATTGGTCAGGTCATGTGAGGGTTTTGATGAATTTTTCAAAGCTGCTTCGCCCCCTTTTTGTAGTCTTGCCTCTAAGATATGCTTTTCACGATGCTGGAGCTGCTTTTCTCTGTGCTGTTGTTCTTCTTGTGGCCGATATTTTAAGAGCGCGTAAGGCTTTTGAATTCCAAGGTGATTCTGGGACTTCTTTTGATTAGTTGCATCCTTCTTGTTTGTGTGTTTCTTTACTGATTGGATAAGATTTCCATTGCCTTCTTTTTCTTCCTGCAATGAAGAGTCAACTTCTGATCTTTCGTGAGCCTGTTCCAGCTGGGATAGCATGTTATTTAGAAGCAAATCATTGGTTCTTCCCTTTACTGTGACTTCTTTTCTCTGTTAGTTGCCTCAACCTGTTTTCTTCCATTGGCCTGAGCATCCTTTCCACTTTCTCTATTGAGGTTCGTTTTATCTGCATTACTCTGCTGCTTCTCTACTTTGAGGGTGCCCTTCTCTAATCCTTTGGATGCTTTTATTTCATTCAACTCCCTCCATAGTGTTTTTCCATTTTTCGTAGCCACCTCAGAGCTAGCCTTTTGGATGATCTTTTCATCTGCAACATACATCAGCTCCTTTCCCTGTGTTTTTGGCACAATGACAGGTTCCATCATTTTTTGCTGTTTTGGAGGTACTGAATTCTCTGTTTTTTGGCTCTTCAATTCAATCTTCTTGGCACTTCCTGGTGCAGTATGCCTGAATGCAGTTCCTTCTATTTTCTGTGTAGAATTTGAATCCTGAGAGGGGTTTCCTGATTCCATTTTCTCTAGCCCCATTAATTTGGCAATTACATTTGGAATCCTGGCCTTCTCTTTATTGGATTTCATTGAAGCCGACTGATTTTTCTGTCCTGAAAGGGCGTTGAAATTCTTATTGTCAGGAATGGAGCTAGTTGATTGCCTGTGGGGAAGCAATTTTGACATGTTAACAGCTTGCTTTTCATTACTGGAGTTTCTGTGTTCCTTAGAGTAAGTAAGAGCAAGTTGCCTCTGCATCAAACTAGTCTTTCCAACATCTTGAACATTATGAGAATGCCTCGAGGACTTGTCGAAGGAGAATGTTGGTGGTGCCAGTTGTCTTTGCTCAGAAGCCACGATTGTTCTGTCATCACTATAATCATCATTGTCCTCCTCTATCAATGTAATCCGATTTTTCTTCTGTGAGTTCTTCATGGGATCTGAACTTTTCTGCAGGTCTACTAATATCCTCAGAGACTCTTCCAAATCCATAGCTCCTTGTAATAGTTCCTTTGCAAATTCTATTGAGTATCTATCCATGTTAAGAACACCATTGGAGCAGGCTCTCAATATCTGGTTTAACTTCTGTACGCCTTTGGATATCTCATTGATCTGCCCAGGAGAGAAAGTAGGGAAGTGGTTTGCTGCAGCCAATTGCGTCTCCAGATTGCTTCCTCTTCCCATCTTGCTGTACTCCCCCGTTCCCCTTTTAATCTGGTGAAGGAAACCCATCATTGAACTAGCGAAAGAAGAATCAGCTCTTCTCAGTTTTCCTCCATTCTCAAATGCATAAGCCAGAGCAAGGGATATATCATTCAATTGCACTGAGCTCTGACCTCTTCCGTACACAACAATCTGATCGGACGATTCTCCAATGTTTGATGTTTTATGGCTTCTGCTACTAGGCCTGCTTAGCATGTCTCCAGTTCTGGAACTAACCTGCTAACCATGAAATAATTTCAATAACGGATTTCAAGCAACCTGCTTTAATTCAGGCTCAATGTACATAAATGTATAATGACTTACAGCTTCACCAGCTTTCGTATTCCTGGATCCTCTGTATGTTTGCTTCGAGTAGGTATATGCATCTGTAGAACACGTATAGATATCATAGACTTTTATAATATTAGAATAGTGTAACATAAGCTATCTTGTAGGGCTCATTTGGTATACAAACTAAAATAGAGTGAAATGATTATATTGATTTTGAAGATAAAAAAAGACTCTCGTGTCTCTATTTGAAAAGAGTAATAAAATAGAATACAAAACGCTGGGGGGAATACTGATGAATAAAATTAATTAGAAGGGCACAATAAACGTTACAGGGACCCCCAAAAAATAAAATTGGTCTTTTCTCCTTTCCAAGAAAGAAATACCAATTCTGTCAATGTTCTCTTGAACTTTGTCTTCAGAATTTTAACATATATAGGATTGTAAATTGACTTTTGTTCATTTTTTTAATTTTGCAAGTCCAAGAAAGAATTGCCAACTCTGTCAACGATTTCTTGAACTTTTTCTTCAGAATTTCGACCTATACAGGCTCGTAAATATTAATAATAACCATCAGAAATTCAGAAACCAATTCTGGGCAGGCCTGAATGGGAAGTCAATCCTGAAGTTTTAGGAACTATTTCCCATTACGCAGTCTCATTTAATTATAGCAGACAAATTTGTTAATTAAGCAAGCTAGTCAGGTAGTTAAACATGCATCTTACTACCACGAAAATATTTCCGAAAAAAAAAACAGAGAGAGAGTAGCCTAGAAAACAAGAGAAGATTTCCGAGAAAATTTAGGGGGAAAAAAATTCACATCACAAACAGACATTGTGGTGAACCCTTCCAATATAAGAAAGGACAGAGCATTACCTCATTCTCAAATCAAACTAAAATACATTTATTCTCACTGACCACAGGACATGGCACCAAGAATAGCCAACAAAAGCAGTGTTATTTATAAATATATAAGAGAAGTATTCTTGTCATAAATCATAAACGAGACATGAATCATACAGAATTCCAGCATATTCAGTAGCCAAATAGAAAATGCAGATATTTCAGAGAAACTAACCTATAGGAAGCTGATTGGATTGGGTTGACCTCTGAGACTGGGAAGCAGCCATGCGTTCTTTTCTCAGCCGCAAATCATCAAGCAGCTTCTGTGCAAAATCTGATCTCTTAGCCATGTTCCGATGCTCTGCAACACCGAACACTGCAAGATGGAGAGAGAAAAAGGGGTCGATCGTCACGACAATGAGAACGGGTTAATCCTATTCCTTGGAGACACAAGAGAGTAATAGTAGTGGGAATGTGGTGATGATCCTTCAATGGGTGAGAGGGTACTTTCAGAGGTGGTTGAGTGGTGAAGTCAGTCACGAAGCAATACATTAGTGTTATGAATTTTTGTCATCAGAGAAGATTGACGTGTGAAAGCTATATAGCTCTCTCTCTCTCTCTCTCTCTCTCTAATTGTTTTAATACATTTTTTGACAATAGAGTGGGGTGCGTGTATGTGGGTGTAAGGATCTAGCTTTTATTCTAATCTAAGCAAAGCCTCAAGTCTCAAGACTGAGCTTCCTCTTCAAGTTTTTCGTGATTTTGTTCGAATTAGGAGACTTTTTCCCCTTGAATCTTTGTTCTCAGATATGAATAAGATGTCCTAATGGTTATTCAAATCCAAATAACTGTGTGTGTGTCTGTGTGTCTGTGTGTGTGTGTTGAACTGTTTAAGAATGCACGTACGCTTGATAATGCATGTCTCACGAGTCGTGACACTGATTGTCATAGATAGCGTTGAAACTTCTGTGTGGCGCGCGCGCGCGCGCGTGACAAGAAAGGGTCCTAATTTGACCTCGTAAGTTATTGAATGTTTTGGTCCCCATATGTACATGGCAGTAGACATAAGATAGTTTATTAATATTAATTTTTTATGATAATTTTAAATATGATTTTTTTTTATATGCAACTCATACCAGTTTTTTTTTTTTTTGGGGGGGGATAAAGTGACCCTCGTCAAATGTAAAATTGCAAGATAGTTTTTTTTTTTTGTTTCCTATGACCTAAAACAACAAAAATTTTATACAAGCCTCAATTTTAATTTAATTTGTTCAAAATAAGTTAAGTTTCTTATGTGAACCTTTCAAAAAAAAAAATAAGATACTGTGACTGAACTGAATCCAAGTCAAACTAGCCAAAAAAAAATAAACCTTGTGATTTGAAGTTTTTTTATCCAGTTTAACTCAATTTTTTTGCATATATAAATACAAAAAATAAGTTGATTCATTTATACATTATTATATATATATATATATATATATATATATTGATACATTGATAACACAAGATAACATCAACTTCTACGGGCCCTTAATAACATGCCAAATCAATAAGCAAAGAAAGGTATTAAATGTTAGTTTGATTGATAGATTGTATCCCTGTATTTATAACTTGTTTCATTTAAATCAAAATGTGACATCAACGGAAAATTATTCTAATTATAACGTTACCTTTCTGGTTTGGAAGAAGTCCTGAATTTAAATTTAACATTGACATGTTTGACACGTTTTTCCCCTCAAATGGATCAAATCATCAATTTTTTTCTTCAAATAAATCTATACACACATACTATTATTTATCAAGAAAAGTTCAGAAGTGTGCATCTAAAATTTTTTAATCTTTAATTTTGTCACATCTACAACACAAATTCTAATTATTCTATATCATATATATATACACACACACACGCACACGTACTTGATTAAAATTTTATAATATTTAATTTTGTCATTTATGAAAATTTAGAAGTATGCATAAATACCACGGCCTCTGATGTCCCAGCTTATGATAGCGATATATATATATATATATATATATAATATATATTGGATGAATTCATGATGGTGATATTTGATTATTTTCTTCTCATCAAGTAGGTGCAACGTTTTCTTGTTAATGTTGTTCCTTCGAATGCGCGCAGTGGTTATGATGAAGCATATTGGGCCTTTGGCCCAAAAAATATAGTTGGGCCTGATAGGACCATAAAGTCCAATCACATATATAAGGCCCATACTGTAAGGCTTAAAAAAAATAAATAAGCTCCAGCTAGTGACGAAACAATATTTTTATTTATATTGTCTCAAAAATAATATGTTTATTTATTTAGAAAACTTTTTTACTTCGATTTTTATCTTTGCAGTTTTAATGGTATTCTTATAACCTGAAAAGTATCATGAGCCTGCACAAAACAACAAAGTGTCTCCTCGTTTTTTATTACATTTTCATAATTATTTATATCGCTTAAATTGATAACAACTTTTCTTAATCTACATAAAAAAAAAATCCCAAACACCTTATATAAAAGACCAGGGAATATAATTATATTTTTTATGTATTGTTAACTCTTTGGCATTAATGAGTGTGCTCAGTATGTACTCTATATGTTCTAATTTATAACATATTTTTTGATTAAAAAATTAAACTTACTACATAATAAAAATTAAAAACAGTTCATAGTATTAATTCCTCTATAAACTATAGAAAATGCCCTTGATTCATAAAATAGAGAGAAAAATTTATTTAAAGAGTGCAATATATGAGGGATAATATTTGAATAAGCATCATTAATGAATATTATTTTTGTCAGAAGCATCTTATATTTCAGGAATATCAAATCATTTCTAAAAATATCTTATAAATTGAGGCAAAAGAATGCTACATTAAACCAAAAAAATAAAAAAAATGACAATTAAGGACCCTACACGGGAATTAATGTAAAATGAGGACCGATGTATGTGCAATTTAAAAAAAAAAAATCGAAATGTATAACTCAAAGTTATTTATTTATTTAATACCTAAAAGTCATCATTTTTCATTATTGATCTCTATATAAGTTTACCTGATTGCGGGTTTTGTCATTGTCTTGGTAGTTTTATGTGAATACGAAGAAATGGTTATCTCAAATGTCTCAACTTGGCTTAGTGCGTTGGGTTTAAAGTACTTCCTCCATATTAAATTATAATATATTTTTTTAAAAAAATTATCATTTTAAAATATAAGACACTTTGAGAAGATTAATATATTATTAAATAAACTTATTTTAATATTACTTTTTCTCTCTCTATTTAATACTAATTAAATATAGGTTTAATGTTATTAAATAAAAATACTTTTAAAAGTTTATATTTTATTTTAAAAAAATAAAATTGTTAAGTGCATTTTATAAAATTTATTAATATATAAAATTTTATTTAAAAATATTTTATAATTTAAGATGAAGGGGGTATATTTTATTTTGGAATTCGATTCCAAACTCATTGTTGAGATGCTTTAGCATCAACGGATACTTTTTGTGGAATTAATTTGGTGTTTACTTGCCTATCACTATAATGTCCAGGAGAGCGCAATCTTGCAGTAGATGATTTAGCTTAGGTGTTTTGAACAAATTTGATATTTCTCATTTAAAAAAAAAAGAGCTTTAAATATATTGAAAAGGCCACGTGTGTAGAGAAACTTTAATATTAAAAGCTAAGTATCAATAAAATTAAAACCAAAGAAAAAAAAATGAATATATCACTCAAAAATGGAGAAGAAGAGAACAACAACAACAATAATCAATGTATATCAAATTTAAAGAGGACCAACAATACAAGTCAACTCTGAAAGTCCAGAGCCCTTTCTAACTCCCAGCCAAATTTTAATATATTTTCTTAACTACATCTTTTAAGACTATAATGATTACTATAATTTTTTCAATCTATCAATGGCTTTCATGAAAATCTGGGAAGAAAATCTAAGGAAAAACTCACCAATCAAAAATCAAATCAGTACTCATCTTCTTAACTAAAACTATATTCTTTGGGGGTAAAAAAAAACTAAAACTATATTCTAGAATGAAAAGGATCTATTTGTAGAGTAGTATTTTTTTAATTGTTTGAGATAGTTGTTAAATTAAAGCATATTTGAAGAGCATTGTGATATGTAGTCATACACACGATTTAATTTATAATGCCTATTAATATGTGTTAAAATTCTTCTTTTTTTTTTCACTTCACCATCTATAAATTTGAATATTCTCTTAGTTCTTATATATAAAAGTCTTTTAAAATATTTTTTTGTCTTTATATAAAAATTTTTTAGTATATTTTTAATAAAATGGACTATTATATTTTTATTAAATTAGAAAGAGAAAAAGATTACTTTTTATTTATAATAATTAGGGGTAAAATTAAAATGTCACTTATTTTTAATTAGGGAACAAACTTTATTAATTTATATAATTTAATTAAAAACATTTATATATAAAGATTGAGAAAGCACTTTTGATGCTTCTTGTCTCCGTTCAGCTCTACTCTGGACAGCAGTCATAACTCTGGCAGATGAAGGTTAGCAGATCCAAGACTGTAGTCTGGTTTGCCAGCTGAAATTCTCTTTTAAGAAGGCTCTAGTTGGAAGTGTATCATTGATGGTTACAATTAATATTCACTCCCTCGCTTCAATAAATTCAAGACAGTTTTACAGAACTCTTCTTTTAAGTTAATCCTTTATAAGCTGACACGTGTTTTCCACATTTCAACTTTACTTCTAAACTTCAACCTATGTTTGTTTTCATTTGTTCCTGCTAGTTTTTATATTTGCTATTATTTGCAGAAAAATAGGAGTCAATCCGAAAGGACTCGGGCGTA